>NC_045960.1:83792542-84082657 GCF_010909765.2 Amblyraja radiata
TTGTGCCAGAATAATACACAAGTGGTTGGGTTGATCTTAAAAAGATGAAGCCAATTATGAATTTAACAGGCGATACCCACTTAATTAAACAGAATACCAAAAATCCCGGTGAAATACTTGCCTTCTAATTGTGCCGTTGGTAGTTTATGGATTATACTGATCTGGTTTTCTTTCCTGTTGTTACATGGCTAATTGCAGCAGTGCCAAGTGACTTTAGCAAAGACTTAGAAGTGTGTAGGGAGGATTTGCAGATGCTGGTTTAAACCGAAGGCAGACACAAAAGGCTGGAGTAACTCAGCGGGCCAGGCAGCATCTCTGGAGAACAGGAATAGGTGCCGTTTCAGCTCCAGATCCTTCTTCAGACTGAGCGTCAGGGGAATGGGAAATGACAGATATAGGGCAAATGCATGGAAGATATGAAAAATGCCGCAATAATCAAGGAAAGATGGAGCCACAATGGTCCATTGTTGGCTGTGGGATAGGTGATAACGAAATAAATAGATACTGAAACTCAACTGGACGACAGTGAAACAAGTACCGTGACTAGGGTGGGGGAGGGACAGAGAGAGAGGGGATGCAATGTTTATTTGAAGTTAGAGAAATTGCTTTATGCGTATCTTCCATGCATTTCCACTTAGTGTGATGTGCAGCTCCTGGCTGTGACCATCACTCTGTTAATGAAGCAAATCAACACGACTGATGCCTCACTTCACAAAGCCTTCCATAACTGTAATGATCCTAGAAGAACAGACTTTTGAATATAAAATAAATACTTATTCGACACATTTTTGAACAGTAGGGATTTACGGTATTTCATCTACATTTTTGAGTAGATTTTTTTTGGAATTATCAAGTAAAAATAAGATCAAACATGGTGATGCCCCCTGATTGTGGAAGAGCCCTTTACCTCTAAACAGATATAGATATAGACGTCTCGACCCGAAACGTCGCCTATTCCTTCGCTCTATAGATGCTGCCTCACCTCCTGAGTTTCTCCAGCATTTTTGTCTACCTTGGATATTGAGCAAGTTATTTGACCACTTGGGATGTATGCTAATTTGTAAGTGTGAGTTGCAACCTTTGCTTGATAACAAAGACACTGCATTCTCTTTAACCTTTTTTAACTTCGGCACTCATTAAAGTTTGGCCTCTTGAGTATTCTTGATTGTCATCAATTTTTCATCGGTGGCTGTGTCTGAGATCTGGAAGTCTGTCCTTAAATTTTCCTGCCTCACTATCTATCTGTTCAATATTCAAGGTGAAAGGAATGAGAACATGTTCCTCTCGATACCTGCTCCAACTCAGTGTGGCATTGTAAGCAGGTCACTAAATTAGCCACTCAATTGCCTGCAAAGAAGTATTGCACGGAAAGACCTGAGTGACAAATATGGATAAATGCTTTAAAGGTCAACGCAAAAGCCATCAGACAATAAAATGGATATTTATTTCTAAACATTTGTCAGTGTTTGACTAAAGGGCCGGTCCCACAAGCATGCGACTCCATGCGGCAAGCGCGACCTAACGTGGTCGCTTGAGCCGTACGGCCTCGCGGGTCCGGTCCCACTTTGATCGCCGGAGTCGTATGGAGTTGTGCGGAGCTAGTTACGACATCGCGCCGGGCTCCGAAAAACTGACACTGTTCATAAATTCCGCGCGGCAACGGCCTGCCGGCCCGCAGCCGCCTCGACGCCGTATGCACCGCCTCGACGGGCGTGCGCGGCATCTCGACGCCGTGCACAGCTTCCCGCGGACTTCACTCGAACTTCACGTCACTCAATCGATCTCCGCGCGGCCCCCGCTTCCAGTTTGGTCGCGCTCGCCGCATGCTGGTGGGACCGGCCCTGTACGGGGATCACTCGACCTCTGCGCGACCCCCGCGCGGCACCCGCTTCCGGTTTGGTTGCGCTTGCTGCATGCAGCCGCATGCTCGTGGGACAGGCCCTTAAGTCATGTTCCTTGAGAACAACCTGGTGTCGATACTTTGTAACTTTGTCAGCGAACTTATGCGGCGACTATTTGCATACCTTGGGTATGCAAGCAAAGAATTTTACTGTGAAGTGTCGCATGTGACAATAAAGCATTCATTCATTCATTGAACGACAGATGGCACAATGGGCTAAGTGTTCGGCTGGCAACCGGAAGGTAGCTGGTTCGAATCCCGCTTGGAGTGCATACTGTCGTTGTGTCCTTGGGCAAGACACTTCACCCACCTTTGCCTGTGTGTGTCCTTGGGCAAGACACTTCACCCACCTTTGCCTGTGTGTGTGGATGTAATTATGTGAAGCACTTTGGGGTCAATGCAAGTTGACTAAAAATGTGCTATATAAATAAAGAAATTTAATTTAATTTTAATTCATTCATTCATTCATTCATTCATTCATTCATTCATTCATTCATTCATTCATTCATTTATTCTTTCATTCATTCAAATAATCTGACCAGTGTGAAAATCTTCAACTGCAACAAACAGCTATGTTTTTTCCTTTGAATTTGTAAAGATGGCCTTTGTCAGAAGAACTCTGTGACCAGGGTCATGAAATCTACTTCAGCAACACCCTTGATGCAATCATGATATTCGGCCATACACACCGGTTTTAACATAGCTGAACACCTCTTGTGTAGGAAAGAACTGCAGATGCTGGTTTAAATCAAAGGTAGACACAAAATGCTGGAGTAACTCAATGGGACTTCAGACTGAAGAAGGGTCTGGACCCAAAACGTCACCCATTCCTTCTCTCCAGAGATGCTGCCTGTCCCACTGAGTTACTCCAGCATTTTTTGTCTACCCTGAACATCTCTTGTGTTTTGCAAGGGGTTTAAGGATGGAATCTAAACTCAATCAACAGCCTATTATTACCCAACTAATTATAAAACAGGCAATGCCTTACAGCAGATATATCCCACTCCCCAGCTGATTCCATGATAGTGGATCACTGATTGTGGAACAATATACTGAAGCATTGAGACAGAAATAAATTAAGTTGCATGCAATTGGTATCGTGATGGGAATAATCTCAGCAGAACCTAAAGTGGAGCAAATCTGTCCAAAAAATATAGGCATTCACGAAATGAGAGAATTTGTATCATTTCTCCTGCTTTTCACTTTCCTACCTCTTAATATATCTGCATTGAAAATTCAGGGTGTTATCTTTACATTCTGGTGTAGTTTTCACAATTTATTTTTTTGCGTATCAAAATTTGCCCTCACTTTTGTAACAATGATCATTGGTGTAGGTTTATTTTCTATGGGCATGAGTAACAAAATGACCTGTCAGTTAGGTAACAGATACTTGTGCCAATAATCATCTTTAAAAGTACAGTCTGGGACAGCATTGGACCTTGTTGACGGGGTGGTCCAAGCTTTTGTTCTTGGCCTCAGCTGTGTGCCAGTAAGGATGTCTATATTGCAAATGGTCTCATTAATTTCCATGTAGCCATGAGGAAGGTTGACCGGGATTCTCAGTCATAACCATTATTCACTTTTTCTCTGCATGAAAGAGGAATGAAGGATAGGGACAGATGTCTGACCTGGACAGGGATGGATGTCAATCATCACGCCATATATGAGGAAAGCTGAATTCTCTCCCCAACCCTCAACATTTGGACAAATACTGGTTATTTCAAACAGTTTCAGAGAGATTCAAGCACCTATTCCCTCCAATCTTTTTTAGTACTTACAAATAAATAAGATAAGATAATTGGGAAGATCTGTGAATATAACATTAGGTTTAAAAACAAAACCTGCTGGAGGATTTTGTTTTTCAAATGTTTGATCTGGAATGTCTTATTTCCATTAAAATAAGGAATGTTCTCATCGTAGGTAAAAATGTATTTTGCTTTCTAAAAGCTAGCCGGACAAGAAAATGCACAATTGGTTTCTGTATTTAATTTTGCTTGAAACCAAACTAAATACATAATGTTGAGGTGAAGAAACAAATGAGTTTGTCAAATCCTCATTACATTAGAACTTGGTGGGGTTTTTTTGGTATGGGATACCTAGCCACAGAGAGTACCATTTGCTGTTGTCCAATGGTTCCTCTTATCGAGTCCACACACAAGATTAGAAGTTGTTCAGCCAGGGCTGAACACACTCCTCTGCATCTGCATACAATGGTGTCTGTCTTGCGCTTCTTGTGCTTCTTGTGCGTGGTGATGGAAAGATTGGTGAAAACAGGGCCGCGACGTGAACGCACTTTCCTTGACCCCGGCCAATGGTTCAATGGTACTTTATTATTACATGTAGCTAGACACAGTAAAATTCTTAATTTTGCATACAATTCAATGATATTATATTATATATCACAATCATAAATAAGTACAAAAGGGCAATGATTGTAGTGTAAGAGTAGTAGAATCGATGTCCTTCACCGCTGCTCTGCTGTTCCATGCTGCAGGCTGCGTCCGACCCACGCGTTCGGCCTCCAGTGGCTCCCAATCCACATTTTACCGTGGCCGCTGCAGGGCCTCCAGCAGCCCACCCGGCCAATACCTTGACTCGCCAAAGCTCTGAACCCTCACATCCCACAGCCACCACTCAGCCTCCGCGCGGCAGGTTACCTCCCTCAGCTAATCTCAGAAGCCCAGGGATCCCGCTCACTGCACCGATACTTTCTTTCATCTGCTGCTGCCACCACTATTTCAAAGCGATTCTCCTGAATCGACCTCATGGCATAGTAGCGCAGCGGTAGAGTTGCTGCCACACAGCGCCAGAGACCCGGGTTCGATCCTAACCATGGGTGCTATCTGTGCGGAGTTTGTACCCTCTCTCTGTGACCACAAGGGTTTTCTCCAGCTGCACCGGTTTCCTCTCACACTCCAAAGATTGGCATTGGTAATAAATTGTAAATTATCCACAGTGTGTTGGGTAGTGCTGGTCTATGGGGTGATTGATGGTCGGCACGGACTCGGTGGGCCGAAGGGCCTCTTTCCCCACTGTGTCTAAAGTCTAAAGCCTGACCCTCCATTCCACAAACTATCATGTATTATTTTGTTTGGTTTTCAAATCGGAAAAGACCGGATAAGAGAATAAAGCAGCAGAATCCCAACAACGATTCTTTTGCTTTGTATTATCTCGTCCGTTGGTGCAATTAGCCTGAAGAAACACTTAATAGCCACAACCAACTTTGCTTATGGTGAATGCCAAGCCTTAAAGGCATCAGGAATTCAATACAAAATAAATACAACTGCTTTACACATTGAACTGAGAATGACGCAAATGACATTACTGGATTGCAGGGATGTTTGAAGTATAACAAATTGCAGGATAAGGACCAAGAAAGGGGGATTATGCCCTAATTTACCGACTACAAGCGACTTAGTCCAGGCTATCATTCTAAGTAAGAATAATGGGAGGGCATGGGGGTCCGTGCGAGGAAAATCTTCCATTTGTCTCCCTATTCTTGCTGGCTGCCAAACTACAATTACTCAAGCACTCAGCGATAGGTCCAGATGGCTCCTACCCACAGCCTCGCGATTTAGAATGAACACATCGGTTCATACTCCAACAATGAGGGTTTAATGTTGACTGCCAAGCAGTCCAGGTGGAATTCATTGCAAGTAAATCTATCTGGCAGCAGTGTACCTGGGAGCCCTGGTGTTCTAACACACTATAAAACAATACAGCTGCATAAAATATTTAACAAGTCGGTAATGTGATGTCTTTAAGCTATTTTGTTAATGCATAGTCTTGTTATTCTTGCTGTGCTAAATCTTCTGGAGAGTAAATCATCCCGGAAGCATTTGTTTTATTTCTTACTTACTTCAGGTTTTAATAATTTGAAGCTTAAAATGGGAGAATAATTCTATGTTGCTTTTTTTTTGGCCAGAAGTTGGATGCAATTAACTTTCTGCTGTTGGTGCAGCACAAATTGGTGCAATGTCATTACCAGCCAGAGGTGTACAACCATTAGGTTGGCAATTCTCATCCAAATATATCAGTTTCATATTTGTTTTCATTGAAACATTTGCTGACATCCTATCTTTAGAATGTGCTTGCCACACTGTTTGGGTCCATCAGTATTTGCATGGCACACAGGGCTGGAAACATGTACAGTGTCCTCCTTGTCCATCTGCTATGGCAGTGCATTCTGACCTGCAGTGTTCTCACTACCAGTATCCTTTAATACCTTGGGTAGACAAAAATGCTGGAGGAACTCAGCGGGTGAGGCAGCATCTATAGAGCGAAGGAAATAGGCAACGTTTCAGGTCGAGACCCTTCTTCAAGGGTGGAGGGAAAGCGACAAGTGTAGCATTTCTTGCGGTTGCAAGGGAAAGTGCCTCCCCCCTTGACTCAATTCATGGACCTAAGCAGTCTTTCCAGGTGTGGCAGAGGTTCAGCTGCACCTCCTCCAACCTCATCTATTGCATCCGCTGCTCTAGGTGTCAGCTGCTCTACATCGGTGAGACCAAGCGTTGGCTTGGCGATCGCTTCGCCCAACACCTCCGCTCGGTTCGCATTAACCTACCTGATCTCCCGGCGGCTCCCCCTCCCATTCCGAATCCGACCTTTCTGTCCTGGGCCTCCTCCATGGCCAGAGCGAGGCCCACCGTAAATTGGAGGAGCAGCACCTCATATTTCGTCTGACAGTTTACACACCAGCGGTATGAACATTGACTTCTCTTATTTCAGGTAGTCCCTGCTTTCTCCTCCCCTTCTCAGCTCTCCCTCAGCCCACTGTCTCCGCCTCTTCCTTTCTTCTTCCCGCCCCCCCCCCCCCACCCTCACATCAATCTGAAGACGGGTCTCGACCTGAAACATTGCCTATTTCCTTCGCTCCATTTCTTCCTTGCTGCCTCACCCACCGAGTTTCTCCAGCATTTTGGTCTAGCTTCAATTTTCCAGCATCTGCGGTTCCTTCTTAAATCTTTAACACCTTAATCATTTTGAATTTTCACAAAATATTGAGAGGGTTTACTGGAGGGCTATCTTTGAGTTCGAGGGTGGCAAGGTTACCATGTCAGCTTAATTCCCATATGCCAAGTAATTTAGTTTAGTTTAGTTTAGTTTACAGATACATCGTGTAAACAGGCCCTTCGGCCCACCGAGTCTGCACCGACCAATGATCCATGCACATTAACGGCAATAGGGACAATTTATTTTTACATTTACACCAAGCCAATTAACCTACAAACCTGAAAGTATTTGGAGTGTAGGAGGAAACCAAAGTTTTCGGACAAAAAATCCACGCGGTCATGGGGAGAACGTACAAACTCTGCACAGACAGCACCCGCAGTCAGGATCGAATCCGGGTCTTTGGCGCTGCAAGCGCTGTAGGGCACCAACTCTACCACTGCACCACCGTGCCGGGCCTGAAATAAATGAAAAACACTTTATTTTTGAAGTGTCGCTTTGCATAATGGGAAAGTAGTAAGCATCATCTATCTATCTATCTATCTATCTATCTATTATTATATAAAACTCTCGCCCCAGATTCCGAAACGGAACTCCGTCCGGCTGCCTGCCTGCCTTTCGATTCGTTCCCGCCGTGCGATGTCACAATGCCCGATGCTCGCATACGTCCAATCGCGATGCCCGAGGCTCGCAGACGTCCAATCGGAACGGATCCATTTACATGTACGGCTTCCGGCCTGGCTTCCGGCCACATTTCTTCCATTGATTCCCTGCAACTCCGAAACCGGACGCAGAATCGCCGACATCTTTTCCATTTCGGTAGAGATTTCACTTTTCTTTCTAAGTATCCGCTCCTCATTACATTCCGTCGTGTTTAAGTACACGTTTTTAATCAAATCCTTCCCCCCCCCCAAATATTTCAAAACTAAACTGGCTTCTCACTCATAGATTCAGCTTCAGCACCAGCCCCTGCTGAACGTTCCATCGTGTGATGTCACAATGCCCAATGCTCACAGATGTCCAATCGGAATGGATTCATTTACATATGCCTATGCAGGAGCCCAAGCCCATGGTGAACGTTCCATCGTGTGATGTCACAATGCCCAATGCTCAAATACATTATTGCCATAGAGAGGGAGTACAGAGAAGGTTCACCAGACTGATTCCTGGGATGTCAGAACTTTCATATGAAGAAAGACTGGATAGACTCGCCTTGTACTCATTAGATTTTAGAAGATTGAGGGGGTATCTTATAGAAACGTTTAAAATTCTTAAGGGGTTGGACAGGCTAGATGCAGGAAGATTGTTCCGGATGTTGGGGAAGACCAGAACAAGGGGTCAAAGTTTAAGGATAAGGGGGAACGCTGAATCGCCGACATCTTTTCCATTTTGGTAGAGATTTCACTTTTCTTTCTAAGTATCCGTTCCTCATTACATTTCGACGTGTTTAAGTGTACGTTTTAAATCAAATCCTAACCCCCCCCCCCCCTCCCCCAATATTTCAAAACTAAACTGGCTTCACACCCACAGAAGCTTCACCAGCCCCAGCCCCTGCTGAACGTTCCATCGTGTGATGTCACAATGCCCAATCTTCACATACGTCCAATCGGAATGGATCCATTTACATATGCCTATGCAGGAGCCCCAGCCAATGGTGAAGGTTCCATCGTGTGATGTCACAATGCCCAAGCTCAAAGACATCGTTGCCATAGAGAGGGATTACAGAGAAGGTTCACCAGACTGATTCCTGTTATGTCAGAACTTTCACCACTTAAAAGTGTAATGCCCCAACGCAAAAGTGTAATGCCTCCTCCCCCCCCCCCCCCCCCCCCCCCCCCAGTTTTTCAAATAAAAACTGGCTTCTCACCCATACAAGCAGCCATTTCGGTAGACATTTCACTTTCCCTTCCAGCTATCCACTCCTCATTACATTTCGTTATGTTTATGTACCTTCTCCTCCCCCCCCCCCCCTCCCCCCACTCATTTTGTCGCCTCCTGCTGGCCAGCGACCATAACGGTTGCTGGCGCCCACAGCACAACCACACGCAACGCTATTTAAAAACGGCCTTTCGGGAACTGCTCTACTTCGAGGACCACGTCTCCCGTGGGGGCTGCGGGTAGGCAACGGCTGCGTTGGGGCATTACACTTTTAAGGCTCTGTGTGTGGGGATGCTTCGTGTGTGTGATGCCGCCCCGCCACCCCCCCCCCCCCCCCCCCCGAGTTGCCGAGACGGACCCGACTTCGACGACTTCAAGATACGCTATTTTAAGACGGCCGGGACCCGACTTCGACGACCACGTCTCCCCTGAGGGCTACAGGTTGGGAACGGTGTTTATACACTTTTCCAACTCTGTGTGTGGGGGTGGTTAGTGTGTGTGATGCCGCCCCCCCACAGTGGGGGCTACGGGTAGGGAACGGCTGCGTTGGGGGATCAGACCCAACGGGTTTGCCATTGGTCGTCGTGTTTAAGTGCACGTTTTTAATCAAATCCTTCACCCCCCCCCCAATATTTCAAAAATAAACTGGCTTCTCACCCATAGAATCAGCACCAGCCCCAGCCCCTGGTGAACGTTCCATCGTGTGATGTCACAATGCCCTATGCTCACAGATGTCCAATCGGAATGGATTCATTTACATATGCCTTTGCAGGAGCACAAGCACTTGGTGAACGTTCCATTGTGTGATGTCACAATGCCCAATGTTCAAATACATCGTTGCCATAGAGGGAGTACAGAGAAGGTTCACCAGACTGATTCCTGGATGTCAGGACTTTCATATGAAGAAAGACTGGATAGACTCGGCTTGTACTCGCTAGATTTTAGAAGATTGAGGGGGTATCTTATAGAAACTTACAAAATTCTTAACGGGTTGGACAGGCTAGATGCAGGAAGATTGTTCCAGATGTTGGGGAAGTCCAGAACAAGGGGTCACAGTTTAAGGATAAGGGGTAAATCTTTTAGGACCGAGATGAGAAATACATTTTTCACACAGAGAGTGGTGAATCTCTGGAATTCACTGGCACAGAAGGTAGTTGAGGCCTGTTCATTGGCTGTATTTAAGAGGGAGTTAGATGTGGTCTTTGTGGCTAAAGGGATCAGGGGGTATGGAGAGAAGGCAGGTACAGGATACTGAGTTGGATGATCAGCCACGATCATATTGAATGGTGGTGCAGGCTCGAAGGTCCGAATGGCCTACTCCAGCACTTAATTTCAATGGTTCTATGTTTCCCTCTCCGCACCCCTCTCCCACCCATCCCTCTCTTCCCCACCCCCCTTCCCTCTCTACGCCACCCCCTTCCTCCTACCCCTCTGTCCCTCTTCCATCACTCCCCCTACCCCTCTCCACCTCCCTCCCCACTCTTCCACCTCTCCCCCTTCCCCCTCCACTCTCCCTCCCCACTCTTTCCCCTCTCTCCCCCACCCCTCTCCCCCTCCCTCCCTCCTCCCCTACCTCCCCATCCTCCCCCTCCCCCACATCTCTCTCCCCAATCCCCCTCTCTCACCCCCTACCCCGCTCTCCTTTCCCACCCAAATCTGTCCCATTTCCTCCACCTCCTCTCCCCTCCCTCCCCTCATCCCATCCCCCCACCTGTGTGTTTGGGGGTTGGTTAATATGAGTTTAATGCCGCAGCCCCCCCTCCCCCCTGCAAAACGCCGTTGGGGAAACAGACCCAACGGGTCTGCACTTGGTCTAGTTAATATATAAAAATCTCGCCCCAGATTCCGAAACGGAACTCCGTCCGGCTGCCACATTTCTTCCATTGATTCCCTGCAACTCCGAAACTGGACGCAGAATCGCCGACATCTTTTCCATTTCGGTAGAGATTTCACTTTTCTTTCTAAGTATCCGCTCCTCATTACATTCCGTCGTGTTTAAGTACACGTTTTTAATCAAATCCTTCCCCCCCCCCCCCCAATATTTCAAAACTAAACTGGCTTCACACCCACAGAACCTTCACCAGCCCCAGCCCCTGCTGAACGTTCCATCGTGTGATGTCACAATGCCCAATCTTCACATATGTCCAATCGGAATGGATCCATTTACATATGCCTATGCAGGAGCCCAAGCCAATGGTGAACGTTCCATCGTGTGATGTCACAATGCCCAATGCTCAAAGACATCGTTGCCATAGAGAGGGAGTACAGAGAAGGTTCACCAGGCTGATTCCTGTTATGTCAGAACTTTCACCACTTAAAAGTGTAATGCCCCAACGCAAAAGTGTAATGCCTCCTCCCCCCCCCCCCCCCCCCCCCACAGTTTTTCAAATAAAAACTGGCTTCTCACCCATACAAGCAGCCATTTCGGTAGACATTTCACTTTCCCTTCCAGCTGTCCACTCCTCATTACATTTCGTTATGTTTATGTCCATTTTTTTCATTAAATCCTTCTCCTCCACCCCCCCCCCCCCCCCTCACTCATTTAAAAACGGCCTTTCGGGAACGGCTCTACTTCGAGGACCACGTCTCCCGTGGGGGCTGCGGGTAGGCAACGGCTGCATTGGGGCATTACACTTTTAAGGCTCTGTGTGTGATACCGCCCCGCCACCCCCCCCCCCCCCGCGTTGCCGAGACGGACCCGACTTCGACGACTTCAAGATACGCTATTTTAAGACGGCCGGAACCCGACTTCGACGACCACGTCTCCCCTGGGGGCTACAGGTAGGGAACGGTCTTTATACACTTTTCCAACTCTGTGTGTGGGGGTGGTTAGTGTGTGTGATGCCGCCCCCCCCCCCCCCAGTGGGGGCTACGGGTAGGGTACGGCTGCGTTGGGGGATCAGACCCAACGGGTTTGCCATTGGTCGTCGTGTTTAAGTACACATTTTTAATCAAATCCTTCAACCCCCCCCCCCCCCAATATTTCAAAAATAAACTGACTTCTCACCCATAGAAGCATCACCAGCCCCAGCCCCTGGTGAACGTTCCATCGTGTGATGTCACAATGCCCGATGCTCACAGATGTCCAATCGGAATGGATCCATTTACATATGCCTTTGCAGGAGCACAAGCACTTGGTGAACGTTCCATTGTGTGATGTCACAATGCCCAATGTTCAAATACATTGTTGCCATAGAGGGAGTACAGAGAAGGTTCACCAGACTGATTCCAGGGATGTCAGGACTTTCATATGACGAAAGACTGGATAGACTCGGCTTGTACATGCTAGAATTTAGAAGATTGAGGGGGTATCTTATAGAAACTTACAAAATTCTTAAGGGGTTGGACAGGCTAGATGCAGGAAGATTGTTCCAGATGTTGGGGAAGTCCACAACAAGGGGTCACAGTTTAAGGATAAGAGGTAAATCTTTTAGGTCCGAGATGAGAAAAACATTTTTCACACAGAGAGTGGCGAATCTCTGGAATTCACTGGCACAGAAGGTAGTTGAGGCCTGTTCATTGGCTGTATTTAAGAGGGAGTTAGATGTGGTCCTTGTGGCTAAAGGGATCAGGGGGTATGGAGAGAAGGCAGGTACAGGATACTGAGTTGGATGATCAGCCACGATCATATTGAATGGTGGTGCAGGCTCGAAGGGCCGAATGGCCTACTCCTGCACTTAATTTCAATGGTTCTATGTTTCCCTCTACGCACCCCTCTCCCACCCATCCCTCTCTCCCCCACCCCCCTTCCCTCTCTACGCCACCCCCTTCCTCCTACCCCTCTGTCCCTCTTCCATCACTCCCCCTACCCCTCTCCACCTCCCTCCCCACTCTTCCACCTCTCCCCCTTCCCCCTCCACTCTCCCTCCCCACTCTTTCCCCTCTCTCACCACCCCTCTCCCCCTCCCTCCCTCCTCCCCTACCTCCCCATCCTCCCCCTCCCCCACATCTCTCTTCCCATCCCCCTCGCTCACCCCCTACCCTGCTCTCCTTTCCCTCCCAAATCTGTCCCATTTCCTCCACCTCCTCTCCCCTCCCTCCCCTCTTCACATCCCCCCCCCTCCCCCCACCTGTGTGTTTGGGGGTTGGTTAATATGAGTTTGATGCCGCAGCCCCCCCTCCCCCCCCCTGCAAAACGCCGTTGGGGAAACAGACCCAACGGGTCTGCACTTGGTCTAGTATATTACTAAAAGTCTGTTCTTGACCGGTTTTGGCCATCTGTGCTGCGATTTCCGAGAGAACGCCCCCACCTACGGCCGCCATTTTTGGCCACCTTGCTCAGAGCCCCCCTCCGCCACATGTGTGCCGAGGATTTTTCCCGTCGATTAAAAATGACAGAGTTATTAATGTTTTTACAAAATTCCCCATTCTCTCTGCTGCCCCCGCTGGCGGCAGGGGGGAGGGACTATAAAACCAGGAAGTGGTGTGCCTCAATCAGGGTCTGCAAGCTGGAGGAAGGCAGAGGGTCACGTTTCTCTGAGCTGTGAATAACACTGAACACATGTCTACTCAAATGTAAGTGCGCTTAGTGGTTCTAAAATGCTTGCAGAATGTGTCTATTGGTTCCAAAGCTTGCAAAAAAAGTGTCTATTGGTTCTAAAGCTTGCAAAAAAGGTCTATTGGTTCTAAAGCTTGCAAAAAAATGTCTATTGGTTCTAAAGCTTGCAAAAAAAAGTCTATTGGTTCTAAAGCTTGCAAAAGAAATGTCCATTGGTTCTAAAGCTTGTAAAAAAGTGTCTCTATTGGTTCTAAAGTTTGCAAAAAGTGCCTCTATTGGTTCTAAAGCTTGCAAAAATGTCTCTATTGGTTCTGTAGCTTGCAAAAAAATGTCTATTGGTTCTACAGCTTACAAAAATATGTCTAAAGGTTCTAAAGCTGGCAAAATGTGTCTATTCGTTCTAAAGCTTGCAAAAAAAAGTCTATTGGTTCTAAAGCTTGCAAAAAAATGTCTATTGGTTCTAAAGCTTGCAAAAAAAATGTCTTGCGTGTCTTGAAATTGAAAGGCACTACTTACTGCAAATGGTGGCATGAAGTTGAAAGACACTACTTCAAATGGTGGCTTGGGAGCTTTGGCTTGAAGTTGAAAGGCACTATTACTGCAAATGGTGGCTTGGTTGCTTTGGCTTGAAGTTGAAAGGCACTACTTACTGCAAATGGTGGATTGGTTGCTTTGGCTTGAAGTTGAAAGGCACTACTTACTGCAAATGGTGGCTTGGGTGTGGCTTGAAGTTGAAAGACACCACTTACTGCAAATGGTGGCATGAAGTTGAAAGGCACTACTTACTGCAAATGGTGGCATGAAGTTGAAAGACACTATTTACTGCAAATGGTGGCTTGGGTGCAATGGCTTGAAGTTGAAAGGCATTACTTACTGCAAATGGTGGCATGAAGTTGAAAGGCACTACTTACTGCCAATGGTGGCTTGGGTGCTTTGAAGTTGAAAGGCACTACTTACTGCAAATGATGGCTTGGGTGTGGCTTGGGTGTGGCTTGAAGTTGAAAGACACCACTTACTGCAAATGATGGCTTGGGTGTGGCTTGAAGTTGAAAGGCACTACTTACTGCAAATGGTGGCTTGGAATCTTTTACTTGAAGTTGAAAGGCACTACTTAGTGCAAATGGTGGCTTGGGTGTGGCTTGAAGTTGAAAGGCACTACTTACTGCAAATGGTGGCTTGGGTGTGGCTTGAAGTTGAAAGGCACCTCTTACTGCTAATGGTGGCTTGGGTGTGGCTTGGGTGTGGTTTGAAGTTGAAAGCCACTACTTACTGCAAATGGTGTCATGGATGCATTGGCTTGAAGTTGAAAGGCACTACTTACTGCAAATGGTGGCTTGGGTGCATTGGCTTGAAGTTGAAAGGCACTACTTACTGCAAATGGTGGCTTGGGTGTGGCTTGAAGTTGAAAGGCACTACTTACTGCAAATGGTGGCTTGGAATCTTTTACTTGAAGTTGAAAGGCACTACTTAGTGCAAATGGTGGCTTGGGTGTGGCTTGAAGTTGAAAGGCACTACTTACTGCAAATGGTGGCTTGGGTGTGGCTTGAAGTTGAAAGGCACCTCTTACTGCTAATGGTGGCTTGGGTGTGGCTTGGGTGTGGTTTGAAGTTGAAAGCCACTACTTACTGCAAATGGTGGCATGGATGCATTGGCTTGAAGTTGAAAGGCACTACTTACTGCAAATGGTGGCTTGGGTGCATTGGCTTGAAGTTGAAAGGCGCCACTTACTGCAAATGGTGGCATGAAGATGAAAGGCACAACTTACTGCAAATGGTGGCTTGGGTGCTTTGGCTTGAAGTTGAAAGGCACTACTTACTGCAAATGGTGGCTTGGGTGCTTTGGCTTGAAGTTAAAAGGCACTACTGTAAATGCACTTACTTCCTGTTTGCACTGTATATTGATTTTAGATAAAACGCTACCACTTACGGCTGTGATTTTTGGCCATCTTACTTAGTCCCCCTCCGCTGAGCAGGTGCAGAGAATTCTTCCCATCAATGAAAAATAAAAGTGTTATTAGTTTTTTTTTAAATGTTCAGAATCTCTCTCCTGTTAATCACTCCATGAAAGCCACACCTATTCCGGTGGGGGGGTGGGGGGGGGGGGGGGATGGGGGGAGGGGTTATAAAACCGGGAAATGTGGGTGTGGCTCAGTCTCTGCAAGATGGAGGAGGGAGAGGTCATGACTCGCTGTCTTTAGTGGCTTTGCAACCTACTTCAAATGGTATGAAACTGCACTTGAATTTGGTGGCCTTGCACCTTGCTAGAAGTGGCAGGAAACTGCACTTGAATTTGATGGCCTTATACCCTGCTTGAAATAGAATTTCAAGGATTAGCCGTGAGTCAACTACCAGCCCACCAGCCGTGAGTGAGTGAGTTGCCAGCACAACAGGCTTGATTTACTGAGACGCCAGCCCAAGAATCCATTTGGCGCACAATTTGCATACTAATCCCACTTAGTCTAGTATGTACTGAAATATGGTCAACTTAAATAATTTTTAACAATGAAAGAGATTCTGATGATTAAATGGGACTAATTTCTGATATCACATTAAAGACCAATTTTGTTGTGAGCTTAATCCTGGAAACAGATGTTCTCGCAGAGCCAAATACCATTATAAAGGTCCAATTCCACCGTATATGTTCTAAGAAATTATTGCTGAAGTAATTTACATCATATTTTTTAACTCCAAGGCATAATTTGCCAGGATTTATGCATCTCTTCATGGTGTGATATCACTGAATACAGTTGGAGATTAATTATCATAACACCCAATCAAAAAGAGTCATTATTATAAAATTGCATTGTTAGATTTTTATATCATGTGTATTATGATGATTATGATGAGTCTGGGTACAGGAGGGAGATCGATAATCTGGTTGAGTGGTTGCCATACCAACGATCTTGCTCTCAAAAGACCAAAGATCTGATTGTTCGCTCCAGGAAGGGAAAGCAGAGGGATCGTGAACCTACCTTTTTCGGGAGGACAGTGGTGAAATATTTGGAATATTTTGGAGGATCAAGAAACCAAGAAGAACTAAGAAAGAGCTTTGAGTCCTAGGTGTGCACATCTCTAATTAAACCCGTGGAACAGGGACATGGGCAGGAGTGGGATAAGCAGGGTACGGGCCTCAGTAATCATTAAATAGATTCAGAAATCTAATGCATGCACACATTTTCTCCTCTAAAAATAGCCATATTTAGATTCCTGCTCAAGCACCTGCTGTGAAACAGCTGGAATATTCATGTTCTCCAGTATAAATATGAGACAGCAAGTGGGGAAACCATATTACTATTTTAGCTTACATGCAGGCAGGCCCTCCATAATGTTTGGGCCAAAGACCCATCATTTATTTATTTGCCTCTGTACTCCACAATTTGAGATTTGTAATAAACAAAATCACATGTGGTTAAAATGCACATTGTCAGATTTTATTAAAGGTTTTTTTTACACATTTTGGTTTTACCATGTAGAAATTACAGCTGCGTTTATACATAATCCCCCCCATTTCAGGGCACCATAATGTTTGGGACACATGGCTTCACAGGCGTATGTAATTGCTCAGGTGTGTTTAATTGCCTCCTTAATGCAGGTATAAGAGAGATCTCAGCACCTAGTCTTTCCTCTAGTCTTTCCATCACCTTTGGAAACTTTTATTGCTGTTTATCAACATGAGGACAAAGTTGTGCCAATGAAAGTCAAAGAAGCCATTATGAGACTGAGAAACAAGAATAAAACAGTTGGAGACATCAGCCAAACCTTAGGCTTACCAAAATCAACCGTTTAGAACATCTTTAAGAAAGGTTCATTCTACTGCAAGACAATGATCCCAAACATACTGCTAAAGCAACAAAGGAGTTTTTCAAAGCTAAAAAATGGTCAATTCCTGAGTGGCCAAGTCAATCACCCAATCTGAACCCGATTGAGCATGCCTTTTATATGCTGAAGATAAAACCAAAGGGGACTAGCCCCCAACTCAAGCATAAGCTAAAGATGGCAACAATACAGGCCTGGAAGAGCATCACCAGAGAAGACACCCAACAACTGGTGATGTTCATGAATCGCAGACTTCAAGCAGTCATTGCATGCAATACAATACAATACACTACAATTTATTTGTTGTCATTTGAACCTCATTGAGGTTCAAACGAACTTTGGTTTCTGCAGTCATACACACAAGAAAAAAGAACCAAGACACAACACAATTTACACAGACATCCATCACAGTGAATCTCCTCCTCACTGTGATGGAAGGCAAAGTCTTATCTCTCCCCTGCACTCCCCATTCTCCTCCCGATGTCAGTCAAAGCCCCCGGCGGGCGATGGTAAGTGTCCCGCGGCCATTAAAACCGCGCCGGGTGATGCAAGGCCACGCTCCGGGTCTTGGTGTTGGAGCCCCCGACGGGCACTAACAAGTCCCGCAGCCATTCAAAGCCGCACCGGGCGATGATGTAAGGCCCCGCTCCAGGTACTCTTCAACCCCGCAACTCGGGCGGGAGAAGTCACCGTTGCGGAAGCCCCGAAAAGCGGTCTCCCAGCAGGGACCCGCGGGCTCCCGGTGTCACTGTCCACCAGACCTGCGGTAAGCCTCCGAATCTCCGGGGTCGGGTCGCAGCAGCTCGCCACCACCGCTCCACCCGCTCCGAACTCGGCCAGCTCCATGATGGTAAGTAGGTCCGCAGCTCCGCGACTGGAGCCCCAGGTCGTTCTGGTTGGAGGCCGCTCCGCGGTGCTCGGCCCCAACGACAACGGAGACCCGACAAAGAAAAAGTCGGGTTCTCCTTACAGGGAAAATATTTTAAAAGTTTCCCCACCCCCCGCCCCCCACACACATACCCAGTTAAAAAAATAAATAAAAACTACATTCAAATGAGACAAAAAATAATAAAAAGACAGACGGACTGCAGGGGCCGCTGCGATGTCAGTCGCGCCGCCTACCCGAAAGACAAAGGATAAGCAACAAAATTCTAAACATGACTAGTTTCATTTACATGAAAATGGCCTTTATTAAAATCTGACAATGTGCACTTGATCCACATGCGATTTTTTTCTATTACAAATCTCAAATTGTGGAGTACAGAGGCAAGTAAATAAATGATGGGTCTTTGTCCCAAACTTTATGGAGGGCGCTGTATCACCAAAGAATCATAGAATTATGCAGCACTGGGACTATTCAGCCAAACCCGTCCATGCCAACCAAGGTGCCTACCTGAGCTGCTCATATTTGACTGCCCATATTTCTCTAAACCTTTCCCATTGATGTACCTGTCCAAATGTTTGTGAAATGTTGTAATAGTATCTGCCTCTACCACTTCCTCTGGCAGTTTGTTCCATATATTCATTACCCTCAGTGTGAAGAGCTTGCCCTCAAATTATTAAATGTGTGAACCACAATATTTAAACAGCGACCCCAACTTCCAGATTATCTTGCATGAGAAAACATCATCTTCACATCCTTCCTTTCAAAGGCCCTCAGGAATTTAAATCTTTCAATGAAATGCTCTCCCTCTTTTAAACCCCAGTTGATACAAGTTGCACCGATTCAATCTTTCCTCGTATATACATTCCAGATATATTTACATGGAATATTGATTGGTTTATAAATGCAATATCTATGAATACACAATATAATTAAAATTTGTCACTGGGGTTTATAGCTCAAGCATTTGGAATGTGAACTAATTAACTGCTTGAGCCATAATATTAAATCTATACCCTCCAGTTTGATGCTCCCCTACCCTGGGAACAATACTATGATTTTCCACCTTATCCATGCCTCTCATGATATTAGCAAGATAGGGAAGCAATGTGTAGTGGGAAATTACAGGGGAGCATCGAATACAATCAATTGTGGGGTGGAATGGAGAGGGGTCCTGTAAAGAGGGAAGTTGTGCAGAGGAAGGGAGAACCTGTAATGCAAGTTACAGCAAGTGGATTGCTGGAGTGAGAACGGGTCTGGCAACTGTGGGTGGTGACGCTCACTAAAATCGCTGGATAGTCAATGGGTGCTTCAAATTGCTAGCTCCTAAAATAATACCTTCTTATTTCATTTTGACCAGAGGAGACCAATTGAGACCAGTTGAAATCTTGCTACAAGAGAAAGCTTTCAGTGCTTGTTCAGAATGATAAGTAGGTAATAGGGAGTTACAAACTTGCACAGGTTGAGGGGAAGCGGCAGAGGTCTTGTGGGGTGAGCGAGATCAAAGAGATGGAATACTTGTTCAATGAAAGCAGTGTTATAGATGCTGTAGAAAGCAATGTGAACTACTATCTATCTCTTTGGTGACCTTCGGACTTTCCATGATCAAACCTTGCACTAAACGTGATTCCCTTATCATGTATCTATGCACTGTATATGGCTCGATTGTAATCATGTATTGTCTTTTGGCTGACTGGATAGCATGCAACAAAAGCTTTTCACAGTACCTTGTTACTGAACATGTGACAATAAACTAACCTGAACTGAGATATTACAGATTTGCTCAATTGGAAGAGAGCACTCAAATGGTAATAATAGAGTTATTGAACGGAGTACATTTAAAATATATATGTCCTTCTGTGATCTATTTGTCTTTCTGCTTTGCTACTATGTTCAACCCATCATTATTTTTTTTATTTCAAACTTTATGTTTGTGCTTTGCATTTGCATCATTCATTTGCATTTTGTTTTGCATCTGTTAAAGTCTTCTTTGGATTTGAGTTATGCCATATTTAAGTAATTACCTTACACCTTCTTGACCATGTTTTCAACATCTATCTTGTTTCACAACAATGGAGAAATAAATATGGTTTCAGCTTAATCACAGCACCACCAGATGTTACAGAAGATTCATGTGTTGCCAAACCTACTGTTCAGTTATAAGAGATAAATGGCTGGAATTTCACCTGAGACAAATGGCGCTGTCTTGCGATTTATGGTGCTGTCCATTACTTTCAGTTTGTTGTGCTCCATATACAGACAGAGCCGTCTATTGATACAGTTTCACTCATTGATACACATCCACTCACACCCACCCACTCACACATGCACAACCACACATACAGGTAACTCTACTTTCAATGCCTGGAACCCGGGATCGATCCCAACTGTACAGAGTTTGTATGTTCTCCCTGTGACCACGTGGGTTTTATCTAGGTGCTCTGGTTTCCTGTATCATCAAATGTATCATCAAAGATCCACAACATCCTGGCCACACACTCATCTCCCTGCTACCTTCAGGTAGAACGTACAGGAGCCTGAAGACTGCAACAACCAGGTTCAGGAATAGCTACTTCCCCACAGCCATCAGGCTATTAAACCTGGCTCGGACAAAACTCTGATTATTAATAACCAATTTTACTTCGGAGTCACGTAAGTGACTACGTGAAGAACCCGCTCAGCACGCATGCGCGGCATTACGCCAGCAGTGCAACAGCGGCTACAGCGGGAGTCAGGCGCTCCCGCTGCAATTTAAAAGACGGACCGTCAGGTAAGTTAAACTGAGGTCGGCTTTACTTGCGAAAGGAGAGCCGTCTGATTTCTCTTTCAGAATGAGTACACCAAAGAAAAGGCTCTCAAAGAAATCTGTCCCCCGTTCAACTCCACCAGAGGAGCGTTCCATCAGGGGGGGGCAGCAACAGGCGGTAGGAACGCTTACCGAGCGCTCCGCTATTCCCGACACCGTGCCGAGCCCAGCCCCGCTAGCGCCTGAGCAGCGGGCTGGATGTAAAGCTACCAGGAAAAGCGTCCGGCCGGTGGTTTCTGACACGTCGGACGGGGATGTCTCTCCACCCGGGCGGGGGAGAGACAGCCGCCTGAGCCGCATGGAGCGGCTCTTGGAGCAGGTGCTCCAGCGAGGTGCGCCTCGTGAGGGGCGCTCTCGCAGGGGGAAGTCAGGCACTCCATCCACAGTGCCTTGTGCACTGCCCATTGCTTCCTCCTTACCCGAGGGTAGCTTTGGTGACCAGGACTGGGCTGGTCAAGAAGAGGGGACAATGGCTGAAGATCTCGGGAGTATGCAAGGGGTGCAGGAACAGGAAGAGCTGCTTGGTGTGGTGGACCACTACGTGGCAACCCCACGTGCAGGAAGACCGTTAGAAGCCAAACTAGCGTCCAGCATCAACCACCTCTCCAACAGGGCTCTACAGGAGCAGGTGGTCAATGATGCTTTAGAAACATATACAGCTCCAGAGAACTGTGAGTCCCTCAAAGTGCCAACTGTAAACAGCCAAATCTGGGGGCACGTTGGGGCAAACATCCGACACCAGGAGCTAAAACTGCAGCGGATCCTCAGGCTCCTGACGTCGGCCATCACTTCGTTTGCTCGTTCCGTGGACAACACCGAGATGACCACCACTCAACAGGATACTCTCGCGCTGTTGTGCAATAAGCAATTTGAGATTAACAACCTGCGTAAAGAAATAATAAAACCTGCCATCAATCCTAAATTTGCGGGGTTGTGCAAAACCCCAGCCACTGAGCCAGACATACTGCTCTTTGGCAATGACATCTCTAAGCGAATGAAGGATATGGAAGAGGCCTCAAAAACTTTCGCTCATGAAGGCAGGGCCCGGGACGAGCAAACCTAGAACAATAAACACCAAGTGACAGCACCCCGTCGCGTCTACCAGTCGACGTCCACCATATAGGACTGGTGAAAGCTCGGGGTCCGCATTCTATCACCGTAAGTCTTTTTTAGACCAGGGCCCAGAGCGGACCCCATGGAAAATGCGCCACCCCCCAACGTCAACACCACGTCAGACAACACGCAAGCCTCGTTGGACCGGCGGGAACCAGAGGAAATACCCATAACCATGGAGGTAGGTGGGTCTGGTTCCTACCAGCATATAGAAAGAAGGGGCTTAATACTAACAGGGGGGAGATTACACCAGTTTAAAGAAGCATGGGAGTCTATCACGAGTGATCAGTATATACTCAATGGCATTAGTGGATAATACAATTCATAACAGGTAAATTGCCACCAGTTCAACATTTACCCCAAAGGGTATTTTCCCTCTCAGTGAAAGAGAAACGAGAGCGACAAGTTGAACTGATGAGACTAATTACAAAGGGTATCATTGAAAAAACAAAACATGAACCCTTGGAATTTGTATCAAATATATTCACTAAAACCAAAAAAGATGGTGGATGTCGCCTCATCATTGACTTAACTTCACTAAATATGTTTGTTAAGTATATACATTTCAAAATGGAAATGTTTGTTACTGCCAAACAACTAATTTCCAAAGGATACTACATGGCAAGCATTGATCTTAAAGATGCTTATTATTCAGTACCTATTCACAAGGATCATCGCAGATACCTGAAGTTTACCTGGATGGGGAAACAATGGCAGTTTAAAGCGTTACCCAATGGTTTAACATCAGCCCAAGATTATTCACCAAGATACTAAAACCAGCCTTGGCAATATTAAGAAGACAAAAACATATTGTCATGGCATATCTTGATGATATCTTAATAGTAGGCAAAACCATGGAATTGACTATGTCAGCTGTATCAGCTACCAAACAGTTGTTCGAAACCCTGGGATTTGTCTTACATCCAGATAAATCTAAGTTGAAGCCATCCACAACTATGGACTACTTGGGCTTCACAATTAATTCAGTCCACATGACTAACTTTGCCAAGAGACAAAACAGTTGCATTGGCACAATCATGCAACAATCTAATGGTCAACGAACGACCAACTATTCGACAAGTAGCAAGAGTAATTGGGAAAATGGTAGCAGCATTTCCGGCTACGCAATTCGGACCTTTGCACTATCAAAACTTACAAAGAGCAAAGGTACAGGCACTAAAACGACATGCAGGTCATTATGATCGTGTCATGAAGTTACCCACTGAAGTATACTACAGTGGTGGGCAAAAAACTTTGGCATAGTTTCAGCCCTATTATCGTCACTAACCCTACGTTAGTTATCCAAACAGATGCCAGTGCTCAAGGCTGGGGAGCAACTAACGCCATATCCAGCACAGGTGGTAGATGGACTAACCCTGAGTCGTCATTACTACTTACACTGGGCATAAATTATCTAGAGATGTTGGGTGCCTTCTATGGTTTAAAAGCATATGCATCAAATATGCATCACTTGCATGTTCGGTTACAAATAGATAATACTACGGTGGTGGCCTACATTAACCATATGGGCGGCATAAAATCATTATCATGCGACAAGTTGGTTAACACAATTTGGCAATAGTGTGTCGAAAGACATATTTGGCTATCAGCAACTTACCTACCAGGTAAGCTAAATACAGTGGCAGACACCAGGTCACGTAAATTTAATGACAACATCGAATGGATGTTAAACCCCAAAATATTTGCAAAAATTGTCAAGCAATATGGCACGCCAGATATCGATTTATTCGCATCAAGGCTAAATCACCAGGTACCTATGTATGTCGCTTGGGAACCAGACCCTGAGGCAGCAGCGGTAGATGCGTTCGCGCTGGATTGGGGAAATTTCTTCTTCTATGCATTTCCTCCCTTCTGCCTCATTAGTCGGGTACTACGCAAAATACAAATGGACTCTGCTTCAGGTATTTTGATAGTACCCGACTGGCCTACGCAGCCATGGTTTCCGATACTCCATGACATGGTTGTTGGAACTCCGATGATATTTCCCAGTGACCCAGAGTTATTAAAACACCCAGTGTCAGGCATAAGCCACCCATGCCATGAAAAAATCAAACTCCTGGGTTGCAGATTCTGAACAGACCATTGCTGGGACTGGGATTATCAGAACAAACTGTCGACATCATGTCAGCATCCCTCCGAAACATCCACTAAAAAACAGTACTTGACCAGTATCAAAAAATGGGAAAAGTACTGCCTGGATACAGGGACCACCTACACAACTGCATCAGTCACCAACGTACTGGAATTCCTGGCCAAACTTCACTATGAAGAAGGACTCAGCTACAGTGCCATCAACACAGCGAGAAGTGCCCTGTTTGCCTACTTAACACTAGCACCAGGACAACAGGCCATGGGATCTCACCCGCTGGTGGTAAAATTAATGAAAGGCATTTACAATACCAACCCCCCTAGACCAAGGTACACCCATATATGGGATGTCAGTGAGGTCCTGACTTACCTCAGGGGATGGCCACCAGCCAGATCCCTCAGCCTGGAACAATTGACGCTCAAAATGCTCATGTTAATGGCACTTGTATCCACACAGAGGGTCCAGTCTCTACATCGATTATGACTGGACAACATGATTACAGCTCCAGACCAGATCTCGTTTATGATCCAAGGACTGATCAAACAGAGCAGGCCAGGAACACCAAGTCCAGTCGTGGTATTCCGGGCTTACCCACCAGAACTAGGGTTATGTGTCATGACCCACCTACTATCCTATATAGACACAACTAACAATATTCGAGAGAGTGAAAACGCCTTGTGGGTCAGTCATAAAAAACCTCATGGTCGGGTGACGAGCCAAACCATTTCGAGATGGCTCAAGCAGGTACTAAAAGCTGCCGGGATTGACACTAACTTGTATAAATCTCACTCCACCAGGGCAGCATCCACGTCAACGGCAGAAAGAATGAGCGTGCCGATGGACCACATCCTGGCTACAGCAGGATGGTCGAGGGAAGCCACGTTTAGGACTTTTTATCACAAGCCGTTGGCAAAACCTGTGTTATTTGCAGAAACAATTTTACTGTCTGCAAATATTTAATTTAAGCCCGGGGGAGCAATTATTTTTTGTTGTTATTGTTAATAAATACCGTTTTGTTTTTCATGAACAGATTCATTGGTTGATTACGATAACACACTTCCTCCATCAAAGACTTTGGCAGTGATGAAGTAATAACTGTTACACGGTTTGAAATCACAGAGCTTTGAAATCTTCACGTAGTCACTCACGTGACTCCGAAGTAAAATAGTAAGATTAAACGAGAACTTACCAGTTTGAAGTTTGATCTGTATTTTATGAGGAGTTACGATGAGGGATTACGTGCCCTCCGCTCCCACCCTCAATAATATGGGTCAAATTGATAAACTGATGTTTCCTTGTCTTTACTATGTTTACTTCAATAACTGTGTCTATCTGTGATTCCACACCGCTGCTTTGAAGTATGCCGCGCATGCGTGCTGAGCGGGTTCTTCACGTAATCCCTCATCGTAACTCCTCATAAAATACAGATCAAACTTCAAACTGGTAAGTTCTCGTTTAATCTTACTATTATCTGTTATTTGCACTTTATCATTTTATTTATTCATGTGTGTATATATTTATATTATTCTATATGGACACATTGATCTGTTTTGTAGTAAATGCCTACTATATTCTGTGTGCTGAAGCAAAGCAAGAATTTCATTGTCCTATCAGGGGCACATGACAATAAACTCACTTGAACTTGAACTTGAACATTCCAAAGACGTACAGGTTTGTAGGTTTATTGGCTTAGGTAACATTGTAAATTGTCCCTAGTGTGCAGGATAGTGCTGGTGTGTGAGAATTTCTGGTCGGCGTGGACGGTGGGCCGAAGGGCCTGTTTCCACACTGTATCTCCAAACTAAACTAAACTAAATGGGCACATAGTATCAATATTTGGAGAACACCAGACAAAACGAGCGTCAAGGTTTACATATTCTACTGATTGATGGATTGAAAAATACAGCCGGAAAACAGAGTCCATTGCCGATCATCGATCACCCATCCATACTAATTCCTATATATTGCACTTTCGCACCCATTTCTTACAGGGCAGTTTACAGAGGCCAATTAACCCTCAAACCCGGATGATGTTGTTTTCCATTGATGCTCTTATGCGATGTTTAAATATGGGTAAAGTGATATTCTTGCCTACTCCACAGTGACTAATTCTTAATTACAGGAACTGAAATGAAGCTGAGAGCTGTAAACTGAAGCTGAACACTGAATTGATAAAACAGCAAGAAGCATTAAACATTTCAATGTCCCCAAAGGTCGATTGCATCATGTAAGATGAAAGGATTTTTCTCCCACTGGGCAAATAATTATGTTATTAATAAATGTAAATCTTAGTTTGAAGAGTTTAACAGCAGCCTTGTTCTTAGCTTTCAACACTATGACTCGCCCATCAAATAGCAAGGTGTTGAGAAGTGGCCCAAAATACCCATCACTCATTTCAGAGTTTCATCTGTATTTAAACATTTCAAGTATTTTAGAAAACCACAATTTGAATTACATTGCAAGTCTGAGCAATCAATAAACCTGAGAAATCTTTGGGATATTTCAACCTAAAGCAGATGGGTTAGGAAAGGTTATGGTAGGGAAGGTTTAGGTGGATATGGGCCAAATGTGGGCAAATGGGACTCGCTCAGAAGGGGCATCTTGGTCAGCATGGAAGAGTTGGGCCAAAGGGCCTTTTCCATGTTGTATGACTCTGTGACTCTACGACACGAAATGGCATGAAATATGGATCAGAAGATCCATTACTTTAATGCTGTTTGTGCCACAGAGCACCAGTATGGTGACTCTGGAATACACATGGTGATGAATCAAGCCAGGTGCCGGACTGACAATGCTGTTGCCGGTGTGGACTGAACACCCATTGAAAATTAGTAGGGGTGTCAGGGGTTATGGAGAGAAGGCAGGAGAATGGGGTTAGGAGGGAATGATAGATCAGCCATGATTGAATGGCGGAGTAGACGATGGGCCAAACTGCCTAATTCTGCTTCTATCACATGAACATGAAATGCAAAAGCAGGCAGACCATGATGTGAATCAGAGTGCTAGATAATGCCAGTCCTGCCTCTTTTCAGCTCAACGTTCTACCTAACATGCTTGATTGAACATATTCATCAGTAGGGAACACTCACCTCCCCCAATTGCATTGGTGCTGACCAGAACTATTAATTGTGATCTTTACCAAGCTTCTGTTTAATTGTCGGCTGATGTGTTCATGTTCTTCCTGAGATTTTATATGCATATAATGTTATAAGCGATGGCTTCAGGTCTTCAGGGAAGTTGTGGCAAGCGCTGAAGGACTTCATGCAGATTTCAGTACTTCAATTCTGGATTCCTAGATCAAGTTGCATCAGGGATATTTTCTTTAGAAAACAACTTAACTGGGAAATTGAGCAAGAGGTAGTAGGAGACACAAGATGCTGCAGATGATGGAGTCTTCAGCAAAAAGCAAACTCACATTGACTCACAATGATTGTGCCAAATATGATGCCAAATAAACTAAACTGTAGTCTGCATGTGATCCATATCCCTTCATCGCCTGCATACATGTGTGCCTATCTAAAAGCCTCTGAAAATCACAAATGTATCTGTTTCCACTTCCACTCCTGCTACCAGGCATCTACCACCCTCTGTGAAGACAAAAACCTGCCACGTACATCTCCTTTAAACCTTGCCCCTCTATCCTTACAGCCATGTCATCTAGCATTAGATATTTTCACCCTGGGAAAAAGATTTAGACTTTTACTCTCTTTATGCCTCTCATAATTTTATTACCTTCAATTAGGTCGCTCCACAGCCTCCGACGCTCCAGAGACAATAACTCAGGTTTGTGCAGTCTCTCCTGACAGCTAATTCCATCTAACCCAGGCAGCATTCTAGCAAACCACTTCTGTACCCTCTCCAAAGCCTTCACATCCTTCCTGTAATGGGATGACTAGAATTCCATGCAATGCTCCAACTGGAGACTAACCAATTTTATATGAAGCTGTAAAATGGTTTACTGACTGCTATACTCAGTACCCCAACTGAAGAAGGCAAATTTACCATATGCCTTATTTTGTCCCCTATCTATTTGTGTTGCTACTTTCAGGGAACTATGGACTTGGACCACAAGATCCCTCAGCACACATTACTGTTAAATATCCTGCCATTAACAGTATATTTAAGGGCCTATCCCCCTTGGCTGTCTTTCGTGCGCCATTTACGCGACCTGCTAGCGTGTGGGTAGCGTGTGGGTAGCGTGTGAGTAGCGCGTGGGTAGCGCGGGGACGGACGTATGGAGTGGTGTGGAGGAGTGTGGAGTGGCGTGGAGGAGTGTGGACTTCGTCCTGCACTAAATCTTCGCACACCACCGGCCTGTCGCGTAACTGACGGCCAAAGTGGGACAGGCCCAAGACCCTGGCGCAATGCAACGTCTCGCCTCCAACACCAACAGAAGCAGGCAAACGATCGTCGAACTCAGCCTGGGGCTCACGGCCGTTGCAGATCTTTACATTTCACCTCCCAAAGTGAAACACCTCTAACTTGACTGAATGAAACTTTATCTGCCACTCTCTGCCCATATCTGTAACAGATCTATATACTGCTTTGTCAGCCTTCTTCACTGTTTGCAACTGCACCAATTTCAGCAAAATTACTAACCAGCCCACATATATGTTCATCCAAATCATTTTATTACACCACAAAGAAGAGACAAATTCCTGTGCATTAATTGAAATATCAAGATTCTGTGTAACCTCGAGCATGTTTTCCAGTGAAGAGTGAGGTAACTTGATTTTCAGAGGTTTGACACTTAGATATGAGGTGAAACTGGTTGCAACTTGAATAGTGCGTGTAATTCAAACTCAAACGGAGAACAGAAGCACCAAATTGCAAATTAATCTTAAATAGACCATTAATAGACAAGTTTCTAATTACCTTACCTTTGTGCTCGTAAGAAGTATTGTCCAATTTTATATAAAATATTTCAAAAGTAGGGGATTGAATTTATTTGACAGAAGGGTTTCTTGTTTATCTGCTTCAACATTTGGGTAAAGCTGTGGAATCCTCGAGGGAACTGCGTAAATGTTATTGAAGATATCTCACTGAGGTTTCTGCAAATCTTCAGTTAAGGCAGATGTTTGGGAATACCCCAGCAGAATTCAAAATTGGAAATGTTTCGGAATAATTTGGAATCATGAAACATGCATAATTTATAGTCAGAGATTATCATGTTAAAGTGATAATCTTAATCAAAAATCAAGGCAAGTCAAGTTACCTTGAGTTTATTGTTGTACGTACAGGTACGGTGAGGTACAGGCACAAAAAAAACGTATTTTCCGTAGCACCGTAGGGACATAAACTCGAAAGACACACAAAACTTAAAGACACACAAAACATAAAGTTACATAAATTGTGTCTATCTTCGGTTTAAACCAACATCTGCAGTTCCTTCTACACATAAATTGTACGAGATAGCTTAGTTTAGTTTAGTTCAGTTCATTATTGCCAAGTGTACAGAGGTACAGTGAAAAGCTTTTTTGTTGCATGCTATCCAGTCAGTGAAAAGACTATACATGATTACAATCAAGCCGTTCACAGTGTACGGATACAGAATAAAGGGTATAACGTTTAGTGTATGAGCTTGCCAGGACTACCATATCTGAGCATCACGAGGCATTGATTAGGTGAAAGAAAAACTGTGCAAATCAAGACTTTAGTGGGAAAACACAATTAGCAATAAGCCCATGTTTGTACAAAATAGTTGTGAATGTCGGTGCAAGAGCCTGATGCTCGTAGCTGATTTTGAACTTGGTGCATGTAGGACACAAGCTTTTCTAACTCTTGCCGAATCGTACGAGTGGGCCGAGGACGTGGCTTGGATGATGAGGATTCTTGATGCGAGATGTCATCTTCTTGCAGCAATGAGTCATAGAGAATGATACAGTGTGGAAACAGGCCCTTCGGCCCAACTTGCCCACAACAGTCAACATGTCCCAGCTACACTAGTCCCACCTGCCTGCACTTGGTAAATATCCCTCCAAACCTGTCCTATTCATGTAGTGGATTTCGATGATATGGTAGGCTGTGGCCTTGATGAACCAAGCTGATTTCACCATTGCCATCTTGTTCATTGGAATTGCCAAAGCAGGCCTTGGTACAACCCATGAGGATACTTTCAACAGTACATCTGTAGAGGTTTGCTGGAGTATTCAGTGACATGCCAAATATCTGCCCAGCGCCATCCTGTAAAACAAAAGTTGATCAATTAAAGGTTTTGTCCTGATAACAAAAAACCAACAGATTTATTACAATGAAAAGGGAACATGTCAGATAAAATAGAAAGAAAATCTGGAAATAAAACAAATACCGGATGGTGCCGTAAGATGGCAACCTCACCAACAGTCTGTCTTGTCCTTTTCTTCTTTTGTTTTTAGTCTGTTGTTAAATGTATGTTTTAGTGTATCTCTTTCCTCGACGGAGATGCGACTTTTTCCGTATTGTAACTCCTTCCGCGCTGCGGCCTAACATCGTGGAGCTGGTGGTCCCTTTGCTGGGATCGACTTTGGGAGCTCCAACCTCGAGGGCCTGCGGACTTAACATCGTGGAGCTCGTGGTCCTTTGGTTAGGGATCAACTTCGGGAGCTCCAACCGCAGGAGCTTCCACCGTCCTGATCGCGGGAGTTTCGATCGCCGGCTGCAGATGGTTCGACTGCCCTGAGCGTGGGAGAAAAGGAGGGAAGAAGATAATACATTATTTCCTTCCATCACAGTGCGCTGTGGTGGATGTTTATGTTAATTTTTATGTAGTTGCTTGTCTTGTTGCTTTTTTGGAACGCAAATCAATTTCTTTGTATGTTTTTACATACTTGGCTAATAAATTAATTACAATACAATACAATACAATACAAGCTCTGCCACAGACCTATCATGTTCAAACAGCACATTCAATATAACCAACCATCCCAAAATTCCTCGCGAACATAATCAGACAATAACCATGAGTTTGACTTTAGAACCAATGATCAAAAGCTTGTTTTTTTTTAATGGATCATCCCCACAACCTTCTCTTTTCAAGAGAAATGAGTTCAGTCTGTTTATTCTTACCTAAATAATGCATTTTTCTAGCACCAACTTGTTTCGGGTAGGCTCCCAATCTTTTAATATTATCGCAACCAGAATTATCCACAACTTTTTTATAAGCCAATGTTTAATGCAAATTAGCATAACTTCCAGATGTTTCAATTCTATCCTAAACTTAGTTTTCTCTCAATTGTTGCCGTTTTACCTGCACAGCTGCTTTTAAAGATCTGTGAATTTACATTGCACGTGTTCTTTCTTCCTCTGCTCTGTTTTAGCTCTGATATTATATGTACTTTTTAATAGTAAGATTAAACGAGAACTTACCAGTTTGAAGTTTGATCTGTATTTTATGAGGAGTTACGATGAGGGATTACGTGAAGAACCCGCTCAGTGCGCAGGCGCGGCATACTTCCAAGCAGCGGTGTGGAATCACAGATAGACACAGTTATTTTGAAGTAAACATAGTAAAGATAAGGAGACATCAATTTATTAGTTTGATCCATATAATGAGGGTGGGAGCGGAGGGCACGTAATCCCTCATCGTAACTCCTCATAAAATACAGATCAAACTTCAAACTGGTAAGTTCTCGTTTAATCTTACTATTTTACTTCGGAGTCACGTGAGTGACTACGTGAAGATTTCAAAGCTCTGTGATTTCAAACCGTGTAACAGTTTCATTTCACTCACTGCCGAAGTTCTTGAGGGAGGAAGTGTTATCGTAATGAACCAATGAGTCTATTTGTAGAAAAACACAATGGTATTTTTTAAACAATAACAACAAAGAATTAAGTTGCTCCCCTGGGCTTAAATTAAATATTTGCAGTTCGTAAATGTTTACTGCAAATAAACCAGGTTTTGACAACGGCTTATTATAAAATTTCTGAACGGTCTTTTCCCTTCCCACCATCCTGCTGTAGCCAGGATGTGGTGTATAGGCATGTCCATTCTTTAGCCGTCGACATGGATGCTGCCCTGGTGGAATAAAATTTGTACATGTTAGTGTTTATCCCAGCAGTTTCTAGCACCTGCTTGAGCCATCTCGCAATGGTTTGGCTCGTACCCCACCATAAGGTTTTTGTGACTGACCCACAAGGCTTTTCATCTCCCTCGAATATTCTGGTTGTGTCTATGTAGGATAGTAGGTAGGTCATGGCACATAACCGTGGTTCTGGTGGGTAAGCCACGACTGGATTACGTGTTCCTGGTCTGCTCTGTTTGACCAGTCGCTGGATAACGACAGATCTGGTCTGGAGCTGTGATCATGTTGTCCAGTCGCAATAGGTGTAGTGACTGGACCCTCTGAGCGGATACAAGTGCCATCAACCTAAGCGTCTTTAGTGTAGCTTGCTCGAGGCCGGGGGATCTGGCTGGTGGCCATTCCCTGAGATATGTCAGGACCACACTGATATCCCAAATATGGGTATACCTGGGCTTAGGGCTTGATATTGTAAATGCCCTTTATCAGTTTTACCACCAGTGGATGGGATCCCATCGCCTGTTGTCCTGCCGCTGGTTTGAGATAAGCAGAAAGAGCACTGCGCTGTGTTGATGGCACTGTAGCTGATCCCTACATCGTGGTGTAGATGGCCAGGAACTCCAGTATGTTGGTGGCTGTAGCTGTTGCGTATGTTGTCCATGTTTCCTGGCAGTACTTCTCCCTTTTTTGATGCTGGTTAAGTACTGCCTCTTGGTGGATGTTCGAAGGGATGCCGACATGGTGGTGATGGTTTGTTTGGACAATCCCAGTTCCAGGTAAGGTCTGTTCAAACTTGCAACCCAGACGTTTAATTTTCTCATGGCATGGGTGTTTAGCTTACCTGGTAGGTAAGTAGCTGATAGCCAAATATGTCTTTCGACATACCATTGCCAAATCATGTTGACCAATTTGTCGCATGATAATGATTTTATGCCACCCATATGGTTAATATAAGCCATCACCGTAGTATTTATCAATTTGTAACCGAACATGCAAGTGCTGCATATTAGATACATATGCTTTTAAACCATAAAAGGCGCCCAACATCTCTAGATAGTTAATGCCCAGTGTAAGTAGTAATGATGACTCTAGTTTAGTCCATCTACCACTTGTGCTGGATATGGAGTTAGTCGCTCCCCAGCCTTGAGCACTGGCATCTGTTTGAATAACTAAAGTAGGGTTAGTGATAAAGATAGGGCTGAAACTATGCCAAACGTTTTCTGCCCACCACTGTAGCTCTGATATTGCTTCAGTGGGTAAGTTCATGACACGATCATAGTGACCTGTATGTCGTTTTATTGCCCGTACCTTTGCTCTCTGTAAATTTTTTGATAGTGCAAAGGTCCGAATTGTGTAGCCGGAAATGCTGCTACCATTTCCCCAATTACTCTTGCTACTTGTCGAATAGTTGGTCGCTCGTTGACCATTAATTTGTTGCATGATTGTGCTAATTCAACCATTTTTGCCTTTGGCAAGGTAACAGTCATATGGACTGAGTTAATTGTGAAGCCCAGGTAGTCCATGATAGTGGATGGCTTCAACTTAGATTTATCTGGATGTAGGACGAACCCCAGAGTTTCGAGGAGCTGTTTTGTAGCTGATACTGCTGCCACAGCCAATTCCATCGTTTTACCTACTATGAGAATATCCTCCAGATATGCCATGACAATATGTTTGTTTTCTTAGTATTGCCATGGCTGGGTTCAATATTTTGGTGAATAACCATCCAGATAAATTTTAGGTATCTGCGATGATCCTTGTATATGGGTACTAGATAGTAAGCATCTTTAAGATAAATGCTTGCCATGAAGTGTCCTTTGGAATTCAGTTGTTTGGCAGTAACATATGTCTCCATTTTGAAATGTATATACTTAACAAATTTGTTTAGTGATGTTAAGTCAATGATGATGCGACAGACACCATCTTTTTTGGTTTTAGTGAATATATTCGATACAATTTCCAAAGGTTCATGTTTGGTCTTTTCGATGACCCCTTTGTGATAAGTCTCACCAGTTCAGCTTGTCCCTCACGTTTCTCTTTGACGGAGGGAGAAATACCCTTTGGGGCCATTGTTGAACTGGCGGCGTTTTTTCTGACATGAATTGTATTTTATATCCTGTAATGTTGTTGAGTATATACTTGTCACTCGTGACCATACCCCATGCTTCTTTAAACAAGTGTAATCTCCCCCTTGTTAATAAAGCACCCTTATTCTCTATATGCTGGTAGCGACCAGACCCACCTACCTCCATGGTTATTGGCGATTCTGTTTCTTCATTTTCCTGAAGATTTTGTTCTGACATGCTGGCGATGTTGGGGGGAGGCGCATTTTCCAGAGGGTCCGCTGCGGGCCCTGATCTGAAAGATCTTTGGGGATAATGTGCGGACCCCAAGCGTTCACCAGTCCCATATTGCAGACGTCGACTGGTGGATGCCGTGGGGTGCTGCCACTTGGGTATCGGAGGTCTTGGTTTGCTCGTCCCGGGGCCTGCCCTCATTAGGCCGAAGGTTTTTAATGCTTCCTGCATCTCCTTCAGTTTTTATTGAAATCTTTCCCAAATAGCAGCGCGTCCGTCTCCGCAGCTGGGGCTTTACACAAGCCAGCAAATTTGGGATTGAGGGCAGGTCTTATGTTTCCCTCCGTAGATTGTTGATCTCAAATTGTGTGGTACACATTAATGCCAGCACATCCTGCTGGCAGGTATCCATCTCCGTGGTCTCCACGGAACGAGCAAAGGCTGTGATGGCTGACGTCAGGAGCCTTAGGATCCGCTGTAGCTTGAGTTCTTGGGTCTGGATGTGTGACCCACATGCCCCCAGATTTGGCTGTTGACACTTTTTACTTTGAGGGCCTCACCGTTTTCTGGTGCTGTGTTGTTTCAGCACCTCAGCGAGCACCTTTTCCAGTAATGGTTGATGCTGGCCGCCATTCTTGGTTCCAGCGGTGCTCCAGCCCGTGGGGTTGCTACAAGCGGTCCATCACACCCAACAGCTCTTCATGTTCCTGCACCCCTGGCATACTCCCGAATTCGTCCGCCTGCCCCTGTTCCAGACCAGCCCAGCCCTGGTCACCAATGCTAGCCTCCAGTAATGAGGGAGCAAAGGGCAGTGCATGAGGCACTGTGGAGGGGGTGCCTGACCTCCCTCCGCGAGAGCGCTCTTTCTGCGCATCTCGCTGGAGCTGCTCCAATTGCTGTTGGATGCAGCTCAGGCGGCTGTCTCTCCTCCATTTAGGTTGAGACATGTCCCCGTCCGACGAATCGGACGCCACCGGCCGGATGCCTGTTCGGATGGCTAGACATCCAGCCCGCAGTTCAGGCACTAGCGGGACTGGGCTCGGCGTGGTGATGGGGATAGCGGGGCGACCGGTATTTGTTCCTACCGCCTGTTGCTGCCCCCCTTGCAATGGAACGCTCCTCCGCTGGAGTCGAGCGGGGGACAGGTTCTTCTGGAGCTTTTGTGCCTTGTGTAGCGAGAGCGCCCCTCAAGCAGCGCGTCTCGCAGGCATCTGCTCCGTGAGCCGCTCCAGCGGCTCAGGCGGCTCTCTCTCCCCCCGTGCGGGTGGAGAGACGTCCCGTCCGACATCGGGAAACACCTGCCGGATGCCTCTCGAGTGGCTATGCGTCCAGCCCGCTGCTTCAGGTACTAGCGGGCTGGCCTCGGCACGGTGTCGGGGAATTACGGAACACCGGGTCGCTCCTACCGCCGTTGCTGCCCCCCTCCCCAACGGGAAAACGGGGGACAGTTTTGTTCCAGAGCCTTTTTCTCTGCCTGTAAAACACAAGCAGAAAAAGGCTCACCTGTAAAGAAAACCCGACCTCAGGGTACTCACCTGACGGTCCGGTTCATCCTGTAACGAGAGTGCCTAGCTCCCGTGGCAGCCGCTGTTGCACTGCTGGCGTAATGCCGCGCCTGCGCACTGAGCGGGTTCTTCACGTAGTCACTCACGTGACTCCGAAGTAAAATGTTTTATTCATGGCATGTGCATGCCATTGGCAAGGCTAGTGTTTATTTGCTAGTCTAAATTGCTCTTCAAACTGGGAGGTTTCCAAGTCTAAGAGAGCATTGAGTCAGTGACACGGCTGTGGGTCTGGAATCAGGAATGGAGGCCCGACCACGTAGAGATGGCAGATTTGCTGCTCAAAAAGATCATTAATAAACCAGATATGCATTTTATGACAATCTACTATTTCCTGGTCACCGAAATGAAAGTATATTTTTATTTAATAACAAATGTAAATGTAAACCATATGACAATAAACTCAACGCGACTTGACTTGCCTTATTATCACATACACATGATAATCCCTGACTATTAAATTACTCATGTTTCATTATTCCAAATTATTCCAAAACCTTTCCAATATTGAATTCTGCTGGAATTTTCCCAAATATGATGGTGGGATTTGAACTCATAAGCAGATCTTGGATACTAGTCAATAACTTATTTGTAACCTTACTATATTTGTGACTTCCTGTTTTCCCTATTAACCCGTTATACCTCCCACATATGCATGGTCTAATTAATATATCAATTATTTTGATTCTGCAATATTATTAACATGTTCTAATGATTTGTTGTATTCTTCCTCAGTGTTGGCTTCATTTTGGGATCAGAGGTACATTTTGAATATGTGTAATTGAGTCTAAATTGACAAGGTACATTGTGAACAATGGTGGTAGCAGCAATGATCTTTGTGCACCACATGTTCCATTTGCTCCCATTTCCAGATATACTGTAACATAGTAGATGACCAAAGCCCAGAACAGCAGAAGTGAACAGACACACCTAAGTCTCGAAAACATCCCAACTTCATCCTTTCTCCATTCCTTTGAAGAAAGGTTCCGACCTGAAACGTGACCCATCCTTTTTTCTCCAGAGATGCTGCCTGACTCGCTGGGTTATTCCAGCACTCTCTCCCACTTTTTGAGAAAGGCGGGAGAGAGAAAACGGGGAATTATAGACCAGTTAGCCTGACACCGGTGGTGGGGAAGATGCTGGAGTCAATAATATAAGATGAGATAGCCGCACATTTGAATAGCAGTAACAGGATCGGTCCGAGTTAGCATGGATTTACGAAGGGGAAATCATGCTTGACTAATCTTCTGGAATTTTTTGAAGTTATAACTAGGAAAATGGACAAGGGAGAGCCAGTGGATGTAGTGTACCTGGACTTTCAGAAAGCATTTGATAAGGTCCCACATAGGAGATTAGTGGGCAAAATTAGAGCACATGGTATTGGGGGTAGAGTGCTGACATTGATAGAGAAGTGGTTGGCAGACAGGAAACAAAGAGTAGGGATTAACTGGTCCCTTTCAGAATGGCAGGCAGTGACTAGTGGGGTACCGCAAGGCTCGGTGCTGGGACCGCAGCTATTTACAATATACATCAATGATTTGGATGAAGGGATTCAAAGTAACATTAACAAATTTGCAGATGACACAAAGCTGGGTGACAGTGTGAACTGTGAGGAGGATGCTATGAGAATGCAGGGTGACTTAGACAGGTTGGGGGAGTGGGCAGATGCATGGCAGATGAAGTTTAATGCGGATAAATGTGAGGTTATCCACTTTGTTGGCAAAAACAGGAAGGCAGATTACTATCTAAATGGCGTCAAGTTAGGAAAAGGAGAAGTACAACGGGATCTTGGGGTCCTTGTACATCAGGTCTATGAAAGTAAGCATGCAGGTACAGCAGGCAGTGAAGAAAGCGAATGGCATGTTGGCCTTTATAACAAGAGGAATTGAATATAGGAGCAAAGAGGTCCTACTGCAGTTGTACAGAGCACTAGTGAGACCACACCTGGAGTATTGTGTGCAGTTTTGGTCCCCTAATTTGAGGAAGGACATTCTTGCTACTGAGGGCGTGTAGCGTAGGTTTACAGGGTTAATTCCCGGGATGGCGGGACTGTCATATGCTGAGAGAATGGAGCAGCTGGGCTTGTACACTCTGGAGTTTAGAAGGATGAGAGGATATCTCATTGAAACTTATAAGATTGTTAAGGGCTTGGACACGCTAGAGGCAGGAAACATGTTCTCGATGTTGGGGGAGTCCAGAACCAGGGGCCACAGTTTAAGAATAAGGAGTAAGTCATTTAGAACGGAGACGAGGAAACACTTTTTTCTCACAGAGAGTGGTGAGTCTGTGGAATTCTCTGCCTCACAGGGCGGTGGAGGCAGGTTCTCTGGATGCTTTCAAGAGAGAGCTAGATAGGGCTCTTAAAAATAATGGAGTCAGGGGATATGGGGAGATGGCAGGAACGGGGTACTGATTGGGGATGATCAGCCATGATCACATTGAATGGCGGTGCTGGCTCGAAGGGCCAAATGGCTTACTCCTGCACCTATTGTCTATTGTCTATTGTCTATTGTCACTTAGTGTCTATCTTCCAATCCTTTCAATTTTTCTGATGTGCACTCATCCCTCATTCTAAATACATTTTTACACCCTATCTGTCACTGTCATCTTTATGCAATGTGCATACATTATTCACAGGCAAATTAGATATAGTTCTTAGGGCTAAGGGAATCAAGGGATATGGGGGAAAAAGCCGGAATGGGGTACTGATTTTGGATGATCAGCCAAAATTATGTTGAATGGCAGTGCTGGCTCAAAGGGCTGAATGGCCAACTCCTGCACCTATTTTCTATGTTTCTATGTTTCTAAATGGGTTCAAACACACAAAAAAATTAAGTATACATAAATTATAAACAAATGTGACGTTAATTCTGCAAGACAGTTGTAAGAAAAAGACAACACAAAAAAAAGACATTAGTGTAAAATACAATACAATTCGAACAGAAGTCCCTGGCAGTACAACAGTTAGATTAGGCATGGCAAAGTAGACTGAAATAGAGAAGCATGACACTCGAATCAATCACAGTCTTTCTCCCTGTGGATGTTTTTAGCCCACCCACTCCCCTGACATCATTCTGAAGTAAGGTCTCAACCCGAAACGTCACCCATTCCTTCTCTCTAGAGATGCTGCCTGACCCGCTGAGTTACTGCAGCATTTTATGTCTACCTTCAGGTAGATTAGGATTGTGCGGGTCAGTTCAAGAATCTGATGGTTGCTGTAAAGTGGCTGATCCTGAGCCTGGTGGTGTGGGACTACAGGGTTCTGTACCACCCATCTGTCATTAGCAGCGAGATGAAGACCTTAGCTGGATGGTAGGGATCCCTTGATCATACCTTCTTGAGGCTGTGCCTCACGTAGATGCTTCCAATGGTGGGGAGGGCTGTGCCCATGATGGACCAAACCACCGTCTGCAGTCTGTTGTGTTCCTGTGTGTTTGAATTGCCATAATAGGCCAGGATGCAACCAGTCAATTCACAGTCAATTTGTAGATGTTTATTGCAGTCTTTGGTGACGTGCTGAATCTCATTTTAAAACGACGGTGCCGGAGAGAGGTGATATTTTGCAGGCAGCATGCAGGCAAACAAGTCCTCAGTAAAGTCTGTGTGCTCTTCCCTAAGTGTATTAGACCAATTGATGCAGGTAGATCACATGAAAAATATTAAAAGAGCCATCAGTGTTTCATGCTGAAATAGTGTATGAGAAACAATCTTCCTCAAAATTATCCAAGATTGGATATACTTCTCTGCCCAGCCTCAAGCTGTTTGAGGAATCTTAATCCCCTGTGAGCCACGTTTAACTTAAGAGCCGTATTTTAATATATATAATTCTATAATCCTTCCATGGCAAAATAGACAGAAATTGAGAAGCATGACACTCGAATCAATCACAGCCTTTCGCCCTGTGGATGTTTTTAGGATGGATACTTTGAAGTATGATGTCCTTTGAGAGGTGATGCCTTTGAAGTGTTACATCCCACGAAAAAGTGCTCGATTCAAGGGGGTGAAATCGACCTTTACAAATTGTGCAAAACTCCCTGATACGAGCCAGTGGCCCATTCTTTCACCCAGTGCCTGATTCATGTTCCCATTTGGTTGCATGCAATGTGTCGCGGATTCACTGTGCAAGTATTTGGGGCTGCTGTTGAATTCTACCATCATTCCCGAGGATTCTAATAAGCTGAAAAGATTTTGACATTGCTACCGATGCCTTGGTAATGCCCATTGTTAAACGTGGAGGTGAAAGTTCTAGGTATGTCCTGTGCACCAGTGTTTGCAGTCAGTACAAAGAGCAGGCGGAAAGAGTCATTTGCCACGATTGAAAGGCGGAGTAGATATGATGGGCTGAATGGCCTAATTCAGCTCCAATGAGTTATGAGTATGAGTACATCTGATCCACTCCTCCCATGCTGCTGAACAATGCTGCTGCCTAACATGGAAAAGCACTGAAGAGATGGCAGAGTGATTAAAATGACAACTTGTTGCTTCCCTACCTGCAGTGTCATGGCACCACTGATGCCATACCTATTGCCCACTGCTGCCTGTGAAGCCTCCATGTTTCCCCTTCTCCTCATACCAATGCCAGCCGTTTCTCGTTGGCAATTGGAATCCCCATACTCCCACCACTCTGACTTAAAGATTTAGACCTAACATCTCTCGGCGAATTCACCCCCGCGTAACGTGGTTAGTTCAGCTCACCTCTGTGTAAGCGTGTGCAATACCCAAACAAGCGCTACTCTCCACATCCAAAGGGTCGTTGACCCGAAATGCTGACTTAACTTCTCACTCCTTGTGTGCTATTTAATCCGTTGAGAGTTTCTGTTAGATTCTGCTTCAGATGTTATTATCTGCTCAACATCTGCAAGCCTGTGTGCATTACTAAACAGAGTTGATGATAGCTTGGAGGTATGGTATATACACTGCCCATTTAACCGACATTGCTCTGTGATCACGTTTATAGCATTAATTAACCTTTGATGTCCTGAATTGAATTGAATTGAATTGAATCCTTTATTTGTCATTCAGACCTTTCGGTCTGAACGAAATGTTGTTGCCTGCAGCCATACATGTAATAATAACAACACACAATAAACACAAATTAACATCCACCACAGTGAGTTCACCAAGCACCTCCTCACTGTGATGGAGGCAAAAGTCTTAGAGTTACTGTCTCTTCCCTCCTCTTCTCCCTCTGCGCTGAGGCGATACCCCACTGGGCGATGGTAAGTCAGTCCCGCGGTTCAAGCTCCGCGGCCCGGGGGTGGTAGAAGCTGCCGCCCTCCAGTCCAGCGGACGCAGCTGTTGCCACGGGAGCTCCGGAAAACAGGCACCAGCCTGTGACCTGCGAGCTCCCGACTATGTCGTCCACTGGCCCGCGGCCGAGCCCCGGATTCAGGTCGCTGCCGCCAGAACGCCGCCTCAGCCACCGGAGCACCGTCTCCGCCCCGCACCGGGCCGCCCACACGGGAGCGTCTCAGCCCCGCACCGGGCTGCCCCCACGGGAGCACCTTCCAGCCGGGAGCCGGTCCGCCCACACGGGAGCACCTTCCAGCCGGGAGCCAGTCCGCCCACACCGGAGCACCTTCCAGCCGGGACCCAGGCCGCCCTCACGGGAGCGCTTTTCAGCCGGTAGCCGCGCCGCCCGCACGAGAGTGTCTCAGCCCCGCGCCGTCCGCCCTCGCCGGAGCGCCGAGTCGTGCCGCTGCCCGAACGTCGCCGCAGCTCGAAGACGGCCAGCCTCGCGTTGGTAAGTCCTGGCTGGCTCTACCTCCGGATCCTCGAGGTTGGTCGCAGGTTGGAGGCCGCCAGCTCCGCCATTAGGCATCAGCTCAGGCGGGGGAAGAGAAGGGGGATACGACAAAAAAGTCGCATTCCCCCGAAGGGAGAGACAGAAAGCCCTGTTTCACCCCCCCCCACACACATAACACCACCTAATAACCAAAAATTTAACTGAACTAGTCAAAAAAAACAACACAAAAAAGTAAAAACAGACAGACTGCAGGCGAGCCGCAGCCGTTTCACAGTGCCGCCATTTCCAGATGAAAGGATACATATTGTGCCCACAAACTTTTTTGATGTGTGCAGTGAGAGGAAGTGACAGGCTGTGTAAAAGTCATGCTGAGGATATTCTGCAACATTAGCAAGTATGCTTGGTACGTCAAGTAAGTGCCATCAGCACTCATGTAAGTTCCAGCACATATTGAAGGTTGTTGCTGTGCTGAAGTAACAGGCGTGGGCCCAGCACACAGCCTCAAGACATCCTGACTAGAACATGTTGGGAAACAGATATAAGATACATTTCTAATAATAACCTTCCACCGCCAGTCTCCCAGGTGAGATTTAAATCATGCCCCTGCTACAGGCGACAAGCCAAGTGCTCTGCACTGAATACTTATTAAAAAGTAAAATGCTTTATTTTTGAATGTTACATTTATAATGGTCAGGATGTGTGTGCTATTTGTTTCTTTGATATAAGTCAGTTTGTTCTGTAAATGTTCGCAATCTATGCAGGCATCGTTCCTGAATTGGATTATAGAATATACAATATTACAGCACAAGAACAGGCCCTTCGGCCCATAATGTCTGTGCCGAACATGATGCCAAGACCATCACTTAACTACCTGCACATAACCCATATCCCTCCATTCTCTACAGATCCAGATGCCTATCCCAAAGTATTTTAATTGCCACTAATGCATCTGCTTCGACCATCATCCCCAGCAGAGCATTCCAGGCGCTCACCACCCTCGGTGTTAAAAACTTGCCCTGCACATCTCCTTTAAACTTTGTAATTCCCAGCTTTCCTTGAGTAGATCCTATGATCCGGAATCAAATCCAGCCAGAGCAACATTACTCTGTGGGAACACAAGGAACTGCAGATGCTGGAAATCTTGAGCAAAGCACAAAGTGCTGGAGTAACTCAGTGGGTCTGGCAGTGGGTCCTTTCCCTCCACAGAAGCAACCCGACCAGCTGAGTTAAGGGTCGGTCCCACTGTACGAGGTAATTCAAGAGCTCTCCCGAGTTAAAAAAAAAATCAAACTCGTGGTAAGCACGTAGAATGTACGTAGCGAGTACGTCGGAGCTCGGGACGTCTCTCAGCGGCTCGTAACGTTAACGGCAGGTACTCGGGGAAACGCGGTAAGCTCGTGAAGACTCGTGAAGATTTTTCAACATGTTGAAAAATGTCAACAAGAGCCCCGAGTACCTACGAGCGGCTGTTACCGTAATTCTCCGAGTTCGAATCAGGGGAAACTCGGGAGAACTCTTGAATTAGCTCGTACAGTAGGACAGGCCCTTTACTCTGGCACTATCCAAATATCTTTTAAATATTCTAGTATCTGCGTCAAATACTTCCTCTGGCAACTCGTTCCATCTATCTGCCACCCACCACTCATGTCAATCTTCATGGTTCTTTCTTCAAAAAAACTAAATCAAATTGGTTGAGACATGGTCTCAACATACAAATTCTTGTTGCCTATCCCTAATTAACTCTTGTCTTTTCCAAATGCATGTATATCTTATCTCTCAGCATCCTCTACAGTAACTTTTCCTCCACAGATGTTAGAGTTACTGGTCTATATTTCTCAGGTTTTTCTTTGCACCTTTCTTAAAAAGAAGCACAACATAAGCCACCCTCTGGCATCTCATTCATATTTAAAGATGATTCATATATCTCAGCTTGTGGAATTTCTTCTTTTGTTTTCAAGTGTCTTTGGATATATATGATCAGATTCAGGAGATTAAAGGGCTGTCCCACTTGGGTGACCTAATCCACGAGTTCTGGCGAGATGGCCCTCGACTCATACTCGCAGCATGGTCTACACGAGGTCGTAGGAGGTCTTCATAACTCTCCTTCATGCTCGAGAGTGGTCTCCGCGTTTTTTTCAATATGTTAAAAAATGCCCGCGAGTAAAAAAGGTCGCCATGGAAAAAATCTATACTTTTTTTACTCGTAGGTTTAGTTGTTGTAGGTCGTAGTAGGTCGGCATGTTAGTCATAGGTAATCGAGGTTAGTCGAAGGTAGTGGTAGATAGTCTTCACCATAGTCGAAGGGAGGTCGAAGGAGATCGAAGGAGGTCATCTTCACTCTCCACTATTCGGTGTCCAATTTTCCCGAAGTTAGTCATAGCTAGTCGAAGCTGGTCTTCAACATAGTCGAGGGAGGTCTTCTAAATAGTCGAGGGAGGTCTTCTAAATAGTCGAAGGAGGTCTTCAAAATGTCATTTTTTCAAACTCTTCTAAACTCGCCAATGAGCTTGCCCAATGTGGGACAGCCCCTTTATCTACCTTCATATAGCAATGTTACAAAATTTTGAGATTTTAAAAATCAAGTCTGCAATTTATCCCATCAGATAAAGCATAAAAATAAGTTTAATTTGACACCTAATTCACTTTCATATCTCAAGTATTTAAAATGTTATGGCCATTTTCATACTCGGAAATGAGCATCTTGTTCCCTATTGATTTTCTATGGACATAACAAAAAAGCTGTGATCGTGAACAGTCAAAAGCCCATAACTTTCTTAAAAATTAAGAGAACTGAATGAAATTTTCAGTTATCATAGATTGAAGCATTCTGAAACAAATATAAAATAATCTTACTTGGATGACCTGAAATTAAAGCATATAATTAGTTAGTTACCTAATTGTAGCTAATTTCAGACTTCAATTACTAGATCTAAACATCTATCCATTTCTTAATAAATTATTAACATTTTTAAATAGCCTAAATGTCCAAATAATATTCACAAATAATTCACAATAAAACATGATTTTAAAATCTCATTTACATTAATTTATAGGCCAAATGGAAGGAATTCAGTGTTTAATTGCTGTAAATAAATGCCCATTTAAATCAGCTTTCCAGTGGGCCCCTGTGGAACGCGCTGGTTTAGAACGTTCACATTGCGGTAGATTTGTGCCCTCAAATGCCCAGAAAAATACTGCGGGATATAATGGGGCCAAAATGAGCTACTCGCAATATTAAACTTTGTATAAAGGGATCTTTAGAAGCCCTTTTTAATGTAAAAATATACAGCATACCTTCAGTTGACTGCTTTATGAGACCCTGCGGTTGCTGGTGGTCGCGGGTTTAGAGATTGATTTTTAAACTACTATAGCTATTATACGAGGCCTTTAAAACTAATAATAGCTTTTGCGACGGGGTCTTCCAGCGATTTTTCGTTAATAATTAACTAGGCTGATCATCTGCGATTTGAACAGCCTAGAGAAAATCGCGTTTTAAACCCACCCCCCTCTAAACGGCGCCAAAATCGCGCACACCCGCAGCGACAGATTTTCAGCGACGCTTCAGGTAGGCTTTGCAACATACCTACTTCATACATATCAATATGTCCAGCCATTTTTTACATGATTGCTACCTACTGCATTATTTACTGATAGTCTAGCCATTAGTTTGAGGGTGGCTCGGGCGGTAGAGCTATTGCCTTACAGCGACAGAGACCTGGGTTCGATCCTGACTATGGGTGCTGTCTGTATGGAGTTTGCACGTTCACCCCGTGACCTGCATGGGTTTTCTCCAAGATCTTTATTTTCCTCGCACACTCCAAAGACGTACAGGTTTGTAGGTTAATTAGTATAAATGTATAAATGTAAAATTGTTCCTAGTATGTGTAGGATAGTGTTAATGTACACGGATTACTGGTCGGTGCGGACCTGGTGGGCTGAGAGGCTTCCTTCCACGCTGTATTTCTAAACTAAAATAAAATATGGTTATTCTGCATCATGTATAACCTCACAGTAATCCATTCAGAGGCACCAGGATCCCATCATAAAGGGTACCATGCGGCAGCCATTGGAAACATCAAACAGCTTATGTTTGTGACTCCAGACTACCTGTGACTCCTTAAAACACAAGAAAACTTCTGCAGGCGCTGGAGGTATGAAATAAAACCTGAAAAAAAGATGGAAATGATTCACTGGTCAGGCTGCTCCTGTGAAGAGTGAACTTGTCTTATCCTGAACTTTTCCCAAATCTCATGGAACTGTCCACTCTGCTTCCCACCACATGACCTAACCTATTGAGGACTCCCAGCATTTTCTGTTTTATTTCTGTCATTTTAGATTTGTTTCCTCACTCCTCGCACACTCGTTAGCAAGTTGCTTCCACATTTTTGGCAAGAGAGCACCTTCCTAACATTGGGAAAGATCCTTGCCAACCCTGGAAAATTTAGAGACAAGGTTTTGGAGTAACCAAACATGCTGAGTTAGTTTAAAGTCACATTCACATATAAACTCAGCCAGCTTGTGTTACATGAAGAACATGGAAGTAGTTAAGTAATATGTGTGCGCTGTTGACCATTCTACAATGATTATGGAGCTCATGCATTATGTTAGATAAATATTTTGATTATATACTGTCCCGACCTAAGCCGTAGAAAAAACAACATTTCAAATTCTTGTAAGTAAACTTCTATCACTTTTGCCCTATTTACTTGTGCAGTCAAAAGGCCCAATTCAGGTCTCAAGTACATCGATAGAACAGCATATTAACTCAAACCAGAATATATCTGGGGTTACAGCTGTGTAGAGGGATAAAGTGATAGAAAGTTCAACGAATGTGCAACCGAACAGCTCAAAGTGTTTTAAAGACCCACAATTAATCAGAAGATTCCAGGAGAGCAAATATAAAGGCACACTTCAGAGAAATGCATTAACAATAGGAAAGTGATTTCAACAGCTACAACACTCTTATAGATAATCAGGCTGATGAATTCAGGAGTTTTGTTTTAGCATGAATTCATAAAATGAGGAGCTGGTTAAGTAATAAGGCTGAACAGATGGAAGGCTGTCAATGGGAAAGCCATTTCGGTATCTATGACACAAGCCAATTCAATTTTGCTTCATTATATCAAATTAAATGTGGACCAAGAATGAAATTTGAGAAAGGCTAATTTCTAGGATGTCATTCTGCAGAAGCGAAGTGGTTGCTGAACTACTATCAACCTCTTTGGTGACCCTCGGACTATCCTAGATCGAACTTTGCCGGCTTTACCTTGCACTAAACGTTATTCCCTTATCTTGTATCTAACCGCTGTAAATGGTTTGATTGCAATCATGTATTATCGTTCTGCGGACTGGATAGCATGCAACAAAAGCTTTTCACTGTACCTCGGTACATGTGACAATAAACTAAACTGAAACTGAAACTACTTGAAGAATGATCATTGTAGAATCATTGTATGGCAGTGGAGGGGAAGAAGGCTGGACAGTTCCACATCTAGAATCCCTGGAGGACATTGAATATGCTGTGCAAGAAAGGCAGGGGTAGTTTATTTTGGGTGTTAATATCTCAATGTTGTAGAAAGCTTAGGTGCATACGATAAGTGCAAAGAGGAATTGTAAAGGAAATTAGGGTAATGAAAGACTGGGGAAAAAATAGCTGTAAAATCATGGGACGCCCAAAGGTACGTAAAGAACAAGAGGATTAGAAAGGGAAAACATTGGCTTTTGGAGAAAGAGGGGTAGAAGGTGTACAGCCGAAGAAGAACTGATGCTACCTCCAAATAATAGTCTTTCTTTAAGTAATGTTATGATCCAGAGACGTATTTATGAAGGAAAGGTCTAAAATATTGTCTGGAATAAATATCGTGAAAGAAAAAACATTAAGGCCTTTGGCGTAGTAAATTGCCAAGGCTAGATAAAAGGTATTGCAGGCTATTAAGAGAAACAATGGAAGAAAAAGTGGGGCCTCTGCCCATGATTTTACAATTAGTTCTGACTACAGCTGTAGTCCCAGAAGACTGGGGGCTGGCGGTTGTACTATTGTTTAAAAAGGATGAAAGTGTAGAACAAGAAATGAAAGATTCTGAAGATTGGAAAAAATATTAGAAGCATTTCTGAGGGTCCTTGGCAATCAACATTTAGATGAGCACCGATTAATCAAAGACAGTAAACATGAATTTGTTAAAGGAAACTAATGTCCGAGTATTCATCAAGAGTGATCAATGAGGGGAAGGGGAGGGGGGGCGGGGGCACATTTGATGTAGCTTTCCATGAGTTTAGCAAGGATTGAAAACGTTTCACATTGCAGACTGATGGCATCCAAATAGAGTGACAAAATGGATCAACATTTTGCTCAGTAGAAGAAAGCAAATGGTTAACATGAGTTTTAGTGAGTGGACTGCTGTTTATAGTGGAGTCCTGCAGTGTTTATTGCTAGGTTATTTGCTTCTTGTGGTGAGGATTTTAGGGATTTTTACTTAAATGTAAAGAGCGTGATCAAGTAGTTTGCATATAAATCAAAAATTAGCAATGCCATGGATAGTGAGAGGAAGAAAGCGGGAGAGTCTGGGAAAAAAAATCAACCGTGCAGATAAATGGCTAGTCATACAATACTTTTCACCTTTGGAGAAGAAGTATGTGATGGTACTACTTGTTCCATCTACACTAGCCCCATCTACCTGGGTTTGGATCATATTCATCTAACCCTGTCTTATCCATGTACCCGTTTAAATGTTTCTTAAATGTCGTACCAATCATACCAACACGCCACTGTGTGTAATAGAAACATAGAAAATAGGTGCAGGAGGAGGCCATTATGCCCTTCGAGCCATCACCGCCATTCAATATGATCTTGGCTGATGATCCTAAATCAGTACCCCGTTCCTGCTTTCCCCCCATATCCCTTGATTGTGTTAGTCCTAAGAGCTAAATACAACTCTTTCTTGAAAACAATACTTCATGTGCTCTTTGTTCCACCCATTCAATCTACATTTGCTTCACTACAAGCATAGAAACATAGAAACATAGAAAATAGGTGCAGGAGTAGGCCATTCGGCCCTTCGAGCCTGCACCGCCATTCAATATGATCATGGCTGATCATCCAACTCAGTATCCTGTACCTGCCTTCTCTCCATAACCCCTGATACCTTTAGCCACAAGGGCCACATCTAACTCCCTCTTAAATATAGCCAATGAACTGGCCTCAACAACCTTCTGTGGCAGGGAATTCCAGAGATTCACCACTCTCTGTGTGAAAAATGTTTTTCTCATCTCGGTCCGAAAAGATTTCCCCCTTATCCTTAAACTGTGACCCCTTGTTCTGGACTTCCCCAACATCGGAAACAATCTTCCTGTATCTAGCCTGTCCAACCCCTTAAGAATTTTGTAAGTTTCTATAAGATCCCCCCTCAATCTTCTAAATTCTAGCAAGTACAAGCGCTGTTGTCTTGTAGGATTTTGCTGACTGTGTAAATCGAGGAGGCTGTGAGAGGGAAGGAGAGGAGAGGAGTCGCTAGCTGTGTCGCTGTGTCTCTGACAGCTGGTCAAGGGATTGAACTGAGGTTCAGACATTGCTCTGAGCTGGACGGAGTTAATGGGCAGCCTGGTCAAACAATCTGCTGAAGTACTGCCCTTCTCCATGGCGAGACTGCGGCTGCAGATAAAGCCCAGGGAGAGGCAAACCTCGGCCTTTGCACCATCGCAGCCTGGTGCATGACTAACCGCATGAATGTGCTGTCGATAGAGTGCCATTTAGGGGATCAAAAAATAATGAAGTGCATGCATAATTCAAAACATGAGAATATCATGTGTAGGAAAGAACTGCAGATGTAAATTAAAAATTGACACAAAATGCTGGAGTAACTCAGCGGGACAAGCAGCATCTCTGGAGAGAAGAAATGGGTGACATTTCGGGTCGAGACCCTTCTTCAGACTGATGTCAGGGAGTGGGCGGGCTGAAGAAGAGTCTTGACCCGAAACGCCACCCATTCCTACTCTCCAGAGAAGCTGCCTGTCCCGCTGAGTTACTCCAGCATTTTGCGTCTACCTTTAATTTAAACCAGCATCTGCAGTTCTTTCCTACACATGATATTGTACTCATTAGGTGACGCTTGCATTCTCCTGTAAGCCATCGTAATATTGAAATGTTCAACATTTCAATGTGCCAAATAAATTACACTTATTTTCTAACCGAAAATAAGTTATTTAAATAGATTTGCATGCACAGCCGTTTCCTTAATCATTTTTTTTTAAACAGTTTTGTCAAAACTGGAATGCCTAAATATAATGGGCAGACAAGGCAAAAGAATAACTGGAATGGAAAGCTGCTGAGCCTGAATTTCAAACTTTCATAAATTGTGTAGATGGGAAATGAAGGCGACAAAGAATGTAAGTGGGCTTTAGTGGTTGAGAGGATATAAAAGTAGCAAGTTTGAGAAAGGCAGTTGGGATATTTCCTTAATTTGGAACTAAAGAGGGCACCATATGTGAGGAGGGTGTACAGGCCCTCAAGAGGGTCTAGAGGAGGTTTACAAGAATTATCCCAGGAATGAGCGTGTTAACATACAGTATGATGAGAGTCTGTTGACACTGGGCCTGTGCTCGCTGGAGTTTAGAAGAATGAGGGGGCACCTCATTGAAACATACAGAATAGTGTAGGCTTGGATAGAGTGGATGTGAAGCGGATGCTTCCACTAGTGGGAGAGTCTAGAACTAGAGATCATAGCCTCAGAATTAAAGGACGTTCTTTTAGGAAAGAGATTAGGAGATATTTCTTCAGTCAGGGGGTGGTGAATCTGCGGAATTATTTTGCCACGGAAGGTTGTGGAGGCCATCAGTGGTTATTTGTATGGCAGAGATACACAAATTCTTGATTAGTACAGGTGTCAGAAGTTATGGGAGAAGGCAGGAGAATGGGGTTAGGAGGGAGATAGATCAGCCATGATTGAATGGCGGAATAGACTTGATGGGTCGAATGGTCTAATTCTGCTCCTATCACTTATGTCCTTGAGGCATGTAAGTATCCAGGTATAGTAATTATTAAAATCTAGAAAATGCAGGTTCAAAGTTATTAAAGAGATTAGTAGAACGTTTATCTTTTATCTTGTTCTGAGAGAAAGGATGGTGCTTCAGTTGTGGAGAATTATGCTCAATTTTAGGCATGATATACTCGTCAATTTCAACAGAATTTGAACAATATCGAAGATAAATTACCTCCCTTCCAATGCAACACAGAGGGTCTAATAAAATTGTGCCCATCCCAATGAGAAGTAATACGAGGAAGCTCATTGTCACATAATGGACATGGAATTTGAATCTCTGCTTGAATATTGGAATAAGTGAGGTTTAGGAAGTGGAAAATGATTGGTTTCTGGAAAGACAAAATGGAGGTAGAGGATAATTCTCATTTAATTAATTGAATGGAAGTTGCTTGGCTTGCTGGATAGCTTGTTTCTTTCAAAAGTGGGTAAAATTGTAGTTAATTACTGGTGTGTCACGATACAATATCTGAGAGAATGGTGCTCCTTTGGATTTTTCTTCTAAGTGGCTTCCTTCCTCCACCCGTTGAAACCAATTTATCTTCATTTTGCCTCTTTTGCAGATGCTAATTCCAGAAACACAAGCAATGACAATTCATGCTACTAATCTAATCAACATGAAGCAATACTAGTGGGTGAAGTGAGTGAATGAGGTGAGGTTAGGTGGAGTGGCGGTGCATATGAAACTGTTGTGCTTGGTCTTTTGCCTCTATAGCATCTCTGCACTTGCTTATTCCAGCAGATGTCAATGAAGTAGTGTGACAGAAAGGTCCACTGCATCTGCCGCAGATAGAGCGTGAGAATCCTGGTCGATTATTTTTCCACAGCTTAGTTCAGGGATGAGAACCCTTATCAATGCTTCAGTTGGAAAGTTTGCTACAGATCAGAAATCAAACAGGAGTTTGCTCAGTGACCTCGTGCCAAAGCCCAGACCACAAACCATGTTAGTGGCAGGCAACACGGTGGCGCAGCAGTAGAGCTGCTGCTTTAAAGCACCAGAGATCTGGGTTCAATCCCGACTACGGGTGCTGTCTGTATGGAGTTTGTACTTTCTCCCCGTAACCTGCGTGGGTTTTCTCCAGGTGCTCCGGTTTCCGCCTGCACTCAATAGACAATAGATAATAGACAATGGGTGCAGGAGTAGGCCATTCGGCCCTTCGAGCCAGCACCGCCATTCAATGTGATCATGGCTGATCATCCACAATCAGTACCCCATTCCTGCCTTCTCCCCATATCCACAGACTCCGCTATCTTTAGGAGCCCTATCTAGCTCTCGAAACTATCCTGACAAAACATAGAAACATAGAAAATAGGTGCAGGAGTACGCCATTCGGCCCTTCGAGCCTGCACCGACATTAAATATGATCATGGCTGATCATCCAACTCAGTATCCTGTACCTGCCTTCTCTCCATACCCCCTGATCCCTTTAGCCACAAGGGCCACATCTAACTCCCTCTTAAATATAGCCAATGAACTGGCCTCAACTACCTTCTGTGGCAGAGAATTCCAGAGATTCACCACTCTCTGTGTGAAAAATGTCTTCCTCATCTCGGTCCGAAAAGATTTCCCCCTTATCCTTAAACTGTGACCCCTTGTTCTGGACTTCCCCAACATCGGGAACAATCTTCCTGCATCTAGCCTGTCCAACCCGTTAAGAATTTTGTAAGTTTCAATAAGATCCCCCCTCAATCTTCTAAATTCTAGCAAGTACAAGCCGAGTCTATCCAGTCTTTCTTCATATGAAAGTACTGACATCCCAGGAATCAGTCTGGTGAACCTTCTCTGTACTCCCTCTATGGCAAGAATGTCTTTACTCAGATTAGGAGCCAAAACTGTATGCAATACTCCAGGTGTGGTCTCACCAAGGCCCTGTACAACTGCAGTAGAACCTCCCTGCTCCTATACTCAAATCCTTTTGCTATGAATGCTACCATACCATTCGCTTTCTTCACTGCCTGCTGCACCTGCATGCCTACTTTTAATGACTGGTGTACAATGACACCCAGGTCTCGTTGCATCTCCCCCTTTCCTAATCGGCCACCATTCAGATAATAGTCTACTTTCCTGTTTTTGCCACCAAAGTGGATAAGCTCACATTTATCCACATTATACTGCATCTGCCATGCATTTGCTCACTCACCCAGCCTATCCAAGTCACCTTGCAGCCTCCGAGCATCCTGCTCACAGCTAACACTGCCCCTCAGCTTCGTGTCATCCGCAAACTTGGAGATGTTGCATTCAATTCCCTCGTCCAAATCATTAATATATATTGTAAATAGCTGGGGTCCCAGCACTGAGCCTTGCGGTACCCCACTAGTCACTGCCTGCTATTGTGAAAAGGACCCGTTTACTCCTACTCTTTGCTTCCTGTCTGCCAGCCAGTTCTCTATCCAGATCAATACTGAACCCCCAATACCGTGTGCTTTGTATACTCATCTCTTATGTGTGACCTTGTCGACAGTCTTCTGAAAGTCCAGATATAACACATCCACTGGTTCTCCCTTATCCACTCTACTAGTTACGTCCTCGAAAAATTCTATAAGATTCGTCAGACATGATTTACCTTTCATAAATCCATGCTGACTTTGTCCAATGAATTCACCACTTTCCAAATGTGCTGCTATCCCATCTTTAATAACTGATTCTAGCAGTTTCCCCACTACCAATGTTAGACTAACTGGATTGTAATTCCCCATTTTCTCTCTCCCTCCCTTTTTAAAAAGTGGGGTTACATTAGCTACCCTACAATCCTCAGGAAGTACTCCAGAATCTAAAGAGTTTTGAAAAGTTATCACTAATGCATCCACTATTTCTGGGGCTACTCCCTTAAGTACTCTGGGATGCAACCTATCTGGCCCAGGGGATTTATCGGCCTTTAATCCATTCAATTTACCTAACACCACTTCCCGGCTAACCTGGATTTCACTCAGTTCCTCCATCTCATTTGACTCCAGGTCCCCTGCTATTTCCGGCAGATTATTTATGTCTTCCTTAGTGAAGACAGAACCAAAGTAGTTATTCAATTGGTCTGCCATGTCCTTGTTCCTCATGATCAATTCACCTGTTTCTGACTGCAAGGGACCTACATTTGTTTTAACTAATCTTTTTCTCTTCACATATCTATAAAAACTTTTGCAGTCAGTTTTTATGTTCCCGGCCAGTTTTCTTTCATAATCTATTTTCCCGTTCCTATTTGCCCTTTGTCCTCCTCTGCTGGACTCTGAATTTCTCCCAGTCTTCTGGTAGGCTGCTTTTTCTGGCTAATTTGTATGCTTCATCTTTTGCTTTGATACTATCCCTGATTTCCCTTGTTATCCACGGATGCACTACCTTCCCTGATTTATTCTTTTGCCAAACTGGGATGAACAATTGTTGTAGTTCATCCATGCAGTCTTTAAATGCCTTCCATTGCATATCCACCGTCAACCCTTTAAGAATCAATTGCCAGTCTATCTTGGCCAATTCACGTCTCATACCCTCAAAGTTACCTTTCTTTAAGTTCAGGATCCTTGTTTCTGAATAACAATGTCACTCTCCATCCTAATGAAGAACTCAACCATATTATGGTCACTCTTGCCCAAGGGGCCACGCACAACAAGACTGCTAACTAACCCTTCCTCATTACTCAATACCCAGTCTAGAATAGCCTGCTCTCTCGTTGGTTCCTCCACATGTTGGTTTAGAAAACTATCCCGCATACATTCCAAGAAATCCTCTTCCTCAGCACCCTTGCCAATTTGATTCACCCAATCTATATGTAGATTGAAGTCACCCATTATATCTGTTTTACCTTTGTGGCACGCATTTCTAATTTCCTGTTTGATGCCACCCCCAACTCCACTACTACTGTTAGGTGGCCTGTACACAACTCCCACTAGCGTTTTCTGCCCCTTAGTGTTTCGCAGCTCCACCCATATCGATTCCACATCCTCCAAGCTAATGTCCTTCCTTTCGATTGCGTTAATCTCCTCTCTAACCAGCAACGCTACCCCACCTCCTTTTCCTTTCTGTCTATCCCTCCTGAATATTGAACCAGCCTCCACCGCCCTCTGAGGCAGAGAATTCCACAGATTCACAACTCTCTCGGTGAAAACCTTTCTCCTCATCTCCGTTCTAAAAGGCTTACCCCTTATTCTTAAACTGTGGCCCCTGGTTCTGGACTCCGCCAACATAGGGAACATGTACTGCCTCATGGTCCTGCCTCAAGCATGTCGAAACCCTTAATAATCTTATATGTTTCAATAAGATACCCTCTCATCCTTCTAAATTCCAAAGTTTACAAGGCCAGTCGCTCCATTCTCTCAGCATAAGACAGTCCCCCCATCCCGGGAATTAACCTTGTAAACCTACGCTGCACTCCCTCAATAGCAAGGATGTCCTTCCTCAAATTTGGAGACCAAAACTGCACACAATACTCCAGATGTGGTCTCACTAGGGCACTGTGCAACTGCAGAAGGACCTCTTTGCTCCTATACTCAACTCCTCTTGTTATGAAGGCCAACATGCCATTTGCTTTCTTCACTGCCTGCTGTACCTGCATGCTTACTTTAATTGACTGATGACCAAGGACCCCCAGATCCTGTTGTACTTCCCCTTTTCTCCAACTTGACACCATTTAGATAGTAATCTGCCTTCCTGTTTTTGCTACCAAAGTGGATAACCTCACATTTATCCACATTAAACCGCATGTGCCATGCATCTGCCCACTCTCCCAACCTGTCCAAGTCACCCTGCATTCTCATAGCATCCTCCTCACAGTTCACACTGCCACCAAGCTTTGTGTCATCTGCAAATTTGTGAATGTTACTTGTAATCCCTTCATCTAAATCATTAATATATATTGTAAATAGTTGCGGTCCCAGCACTGAGCCTTGCGGTACCCCACTAGTCACTGCCTGCCATTCTGAAAGGGACCCGTTAATCCCTACTCTTTGTTTCCTGTCTGCCAACCAATTTTCTATCCATGTCAGCACTCTACCCCCAATACCATGTGCCCTAATTTTTCCCACTAATCTCCTATGTGGGACCTTATCAAATGCTTTCTGAAAGTCCAGGTACACTACATCCACTGGCTCTCCCTTGTCCATTTTCCAAGTTAAATCCTCAATAAATTCCAGAAGATTAGTCAAGCATGATTTCCCCTTCGTAAATCATAGAAACATAGAAACAAAGAAACATAGAAAATAGGTGCAGGAGTAGGCCATTCGACCCTTCGAGCCTGCACCGCCATTCAATATGATCATGGCTGATCATCCAACTCAGTATTCTGTACCTGCCTTCTCTCCATAACCCTCTGATCCCTTTAGCCACAAGGGCCACATCTAACTCCCTCTTAAATATAGCACTCCCTCTTAAATATAGCACTCCCTCTTAAATCCATGCTGACTTGGATCGATCCTGTTACTGCTATCCAAATGTGCTGCTATTTCATATTTTATGATTGACTCCAGCATCTTCCCCACCACTGATGTCAGGCTAACTGGTCTATAATTCCCTGTTTTCTCTCTCCTGCCTTTCTTAAAAAGTGGGATAACATTAGCTGCCTTCCAATCCACAGGAACTGATCCTGAATCTATAGAACATTGGAAAATGATCAACAATGCATCCAAAGACGTACAGGTTTATTGGCTAGTTGGCTTGGTAGAAATTGTACATTGTTCCTAGTGGGTTTTGGATAGTGCTAGTGTGCAGTGCTTGTCAGCATGCACTCGGTAGGCCAAAGTGCTTGTTTCCATGCTGTATCTCTAAACAAAACTAAACTAAGCTAAACAAAATATTGCCGAATGTTAAATAATGTTAGAATTTTTAATGTAAGAAATAAATGTTGTGAGGGTCTGACCACAGTCCAATGGAGATGAACAGATTGTCTAACATCTGGCCTGATTTGAACCCTGTGTTTAATAAATACAGCTGAAATGGGATTTTGTTAGAGTAAATAATTAGAAACTGAATCCATTGGTGGGTTGGTAACCAGAGGACATGGGGTTAGGATAAATGTTAAACAAAAACAAGTATTATAATGAAAATTTTATTTTATTAGCACAGTGAGATGGTATGAACTGGATTGCATTGGTTAAGATATATTGGGAGCAAATATATGGGATTCAATATATATTTGAAGCATCTTTCTTTCTATATTCAATTCTTTCTATATTTCAAATGTCATTAGAAACGGGAATATTCCCCGAGGATTGGCATACTGCGCATGTTGTTCCATTGTTTAAAAAGGGTTCTAAGAGTAAACCTAGCAATTATAGACCTGTTAGTTTGACTTCAGTGGTGGGCAAATTAATGGAAAAGATACTTAGAGATAATATATATAAGCATCTGGATAAACAGGGTCTGATTAGGAACAGTCAACATGGATTTGTGCCTGGAAGGTCATGTTTGACTAATCTTCTTGAATTTTTTGAAGAGGTTACTAGGGAAATTGTCGAGGGTAAAGCAGTGGATGTTGTCTATATGGACTTTAGTAAGGCCTTTGACAAGGTTCCACATGGAAGGTTGGTTAAGAAGGTTCAACTGTTGGGTATAAATGCAGGAGTAGCAAGATGGATTCAACAGTGGCTGAATGGGAGACGCCAGAGAGTAATGGTGGATGGCTGTTTGTCGGGTTGGAGGCAGGTGACTAGTGGGGTGCCTCAGGGATCTGTGTTGGGTCCTTTGTTGTTTGTCATGTACATCAATGATCTGGATGAAGGTGTGGTAAATTGGATTAGTAAATATGCAGATGATACCAAGATAGGGGGTGTTGTGGATAATGAAGAGGATTTCCAAAGTCTAGAGTGATTTAGGCCATTTGGAAGAATGGGCTGAAAGATGGCAGATGGAGTTTAATGCTGATAAATGTGAGGTGCTACACCTTGGCAGGACAAATCAAAATAGGACGTACATGGTAAATGGTAGGGAATTGAAGAATGCAGTTGAACAGAGGGATCTGGGAATAACCGTGCATAGTTCCTTGAAGGTGGAATCTCATATAGATAGGGTGGTAAAGAAAGCTTTTGGTATGCTAGCCTTTATAAATCAGAGCATTGAGTATAGAAGCTGGGATGTAATGTTAAAATTGTACAAGGCATTGGTGAGACCAAATCTGGAGTATGGTGTACAATTTTGGTCGCCCAATTATAGGAAGGATGTCAACAAAATAGAGAGAGTACAGAGGAGATTTACTAGAATGTTTCCTGGGTTTCAACAACTAAGTTACAGAGAAAGGTTGAATAAGTTAGGTCTTTATTCTCTGGAGCGCAGAAGGTTAAGGGGGACTTGATAGAGGTCTTTAAAATGATGAGAGGGATAGACAGAGTTGATGTGGACAAGCTTTTCCCTTTGAGAATAGGGAAGATTCAAACAAGAGGACATGACTTCAGAATTAAGGGACAGAAGTTTAGGGGTAACATGAGGGGGAACTTCTTTACTCAGAGAGTGGTAGTGGTGTGGAATGAGCTTCCAGTGGAAGTGGTGGAGGCAGGTTCGTTGGTATCATTTAAAAATAAATTGGATAGGCATATGGATGAGAAGGGAATGGAGGGTTATGGTATGAGTGCAGGCAGGTGGGACTAAGGGAAAATAATTGTTCGGCACGGACTTGTAGGGCCGAGATGGCCTGTTTCCGTGTTGTAATTGTTATATGGTTTTATATGGTTATATATATACATATATATATATATATATATATGTATATCTCAAGAATTATACCTGAAATGAGTCATAAAAACACATTTAATGTGCAATGTCCATCAGAATCGGAGTAGGCTTTTCAAGGCCCTACCTGGTCAGTTATTCCTTCATATCACACACAGTTCTAAGTGCTTCACAACAGTTATCAAACAAAATTTACCATAATTACACTGAAAGGAAATGTTAGGACAGGGAACTAAATATTTATTCAGAAATGTCTGTTTTACAGACACTGTAGTCTAGAATAAGAGATGTATGGATGAAGATTTCAGCAGGAGATGAATAGTCGGGTGGAGTCAACTGATCCTTTGGAGGTGGAAGGTGTTAGTGTTAGTAATGGAGAAGGGTCTGAATCTGATTTCAGATTAATATGGCTGCAGACTACCTGGTTCAGCTTAGACATAATCTAGAGAGAGAGTGACAGCTTTGATGACCAGCAGGCAACATTTTGGTGGGAACTCAAGGCAACTCATGACTTTGGTCTTCCAAAAATAAAATTGAGACAAATTTCTGTTCATCCAACATTGGATGTCAGGCAAGGAAAATAAACCACGTTACGGAGAGGGTGAGAGAAGTATTTGGGGGTAGAGTCATCAGCATATGTTGTGTGGTCAGATGATGACTCCGAAGGTCAGCATGAAGATGAGAGGCAGAAGAGGGAGAAATAATAACAAGCTCCATGTCCACATTGGGTGGCACTTTGGTGCAGCGGTAGAGTTGCAGCCTTACAGCGCCAGACACCCGGGTGCGATCCTGACCACGGGTGCTGTTTGTACGGAGTTTGTACGTTCTCCCTGTGGCCAGCGTGGGTTTCCTCCGGGATCTCTGGTTTCCTCCCACACTCCAAATACCCACAGGTTTGTAGGTTAATTGGTTTGGTATAATTGCAAATTGTCCCTCGTGTGTTTGTTGGATAGTTTTAGTGCGTGGGGATCGCTGGTTGGCATGGATTCGATGGGCCAAAAGGCGGTTTCCTCACTGTATCTCTACACTAAACTAAATTAAATAAAAAAATAAACAGAACTGTATTTTTTAGATCTGATTTTTAGTTTTCTATAGCCTTTCGTGTGAGGAGCTGTTTCCTGATTTCACTCCTGAATGGTCTGGATCTAATTTTAAGCCAATATTCCTCAGTTGCAATTACTCTAACAAAAATAGTTTTGCTGCATACACTATATTGAACCTTTTATCATTTAATACACTTCAGCTAGATTACCTCTCATATTTTCAAACTCAATGCAATGCAAGCCAAACTGAAGCAACTTATTCTCATAAATTAACCCATTACATCTGCTATCACCATGGTGAATCTATGTTGTGCCACTTCTAAGGCAATATAGAGGTGACCTCTTAATAGTTTGTGAAGTGATTTCGGGCATGCTGAGTTTATGAAAGATGTTATATATCATCCTGATATAGAATTACAGAAAAAACAATTTTATGCTTCATTGGTAAAGTATTTATATTGCATACTGTAGCTTCCATCATCCATAACAACACTGCATTACTGACAACAGCTTTTAATCCTCCAAAACATACAGTGAATGCATGGAGAAAAAAAATCCACCTTTATTACACTGACTCAGTACTGACTCAGGCTGTCTGCAGGCAGGAAATCACCTACAATTGACATTCCCTTAATCACAGAGCTACTGAAGAATATGCTGAACCCTCACATGAACTGAAGGACAGTTCAACAATAAGAAAAGATCAATTCGAAGAAGGGTTCTGACCCGAAACGTTACCTATTTCTTTTCTCCATAGATGCTACCTGACCCGCTGAGTTATTCCAGCATTTTGTGCTTATCTTCATTATAAACCAGCATCTGCAGTGCGTTCCCACATCAATGCGAAATTCTTCTTCTTAAGTTTGTTCCAGTGATAAATGTAAATTAATGAAGGTACAATATTCTACTTTCTTAATAACATCAAGCAAATCCGCAAGAAATTGCAGCAAATTGTGGACGAAGCCCAGACCATCACACAAACCAACCTCCCTTCTATTGTCTCCATTTATACCTCACGCTGCCTCGGAAACTCAAGGATGAGTTACACCCTGGCCACTACCTGTTCTCCCCTCTCCCATCAGGCAAAAGGTGTAGACATTTGAAAATGCGCACCTCCAGATTCAGGGACAGTTTCTTCCCAGCTGTTATCAGGCAACTACATCATCTTACAACAACCAGAGAGCAGTGCTGAACTACTATCTACCTCTTTGGTGACTCTCGGACTATCCTTGATCGGATTTTGCTGGCTTTACCTTGCACTCAACGTTATTCCCTTATCATGTATATATACACTGTAAATGGCTTGATTGTAATCATGTTTTGTCTTTCTGCTGACTGGATAGCACACAACATAAGCTTTTCACTGTACCTTGGTACATGTGACAATAAAAAAAACTGAAATCAATTGAACTAAAGGCTGGTGTAGGATACGACTTGATTGTGGTCCTGAACCCCAGGTCAAAGCTAAGGATAGGGGGAAGATGAAACAACCATTTGCAGTAGGAACTTGAGATAGAAACCAGTGTTGTTCTGATTGCATCCTTTTAGGAACTGTTTCAACTAGGAGTAACTTCCGTCCCCACTCCAGACCCGATTTCAATTTCAAGAAAACGTAACAGGGAGAAATCTCAGTGGTGGTTAAGTTCCAGGACTAAATCTTGATGTCTCTTCTACTTATCTAGAGAGGTTAGTTCAAATCCAGACCAGGGAATTTAAAATTAGGCAATTAATGAAATCGGAAACTAAAAGTTAATATCAGTAATAGTACGTTACAAACTTACAGCTGTTTTAAATCCCCATCACTCCATATGGCTTTACATTTCTTTTTGCTTTTATTCCTCTTCTCTGACACACTTTTGTCTCCTTTTGGTTTCCTTTACATCTCTAGCTGTGTGCCAATAAAATCTCCCTCACCGGTGTTAATATTGATCAAATTAAAGACACTATAAAATGGAGGAACCCTGCATTTGTCAGAATTGCTTAACCTTTGTCAGTGGAAAATTACAGGCTGTGAATGGCACCAGCCAGTGAGCCTTAGATTGATGCGCAGGATGGAGAAAGATCCAGGTGTCCTCCTAATTTCCTCCTAATTGATAATATGTATGGAAACTCTGCAAATAAACTTAAATGCATTGCTTTGATTGGATTGCTGCAAAGGGATTGTAAATAATGTGAATAATGTTACAAGACAGTTACCCTGCCATTTGTTGATTGGCCAGAGTGTGAAGCCTGGTTGAATTGTTTGTGTTCCAGGGTAAATGTTGCATTATTCAATTAAACTGACTTCCTTCCAGAAGCTTCTGGAAGAAACATTGTTTGCAACTTTTGTAATTGGGTTGGGGAACTGTCAATAATACTTTGATGTAATTGATATGTATGATTGGTTTGTAAGGGGAACCATCCCTATGTAGTTCGGCCCTCAAGGTTCGTTGACCTATAAAATGTGGCCCCCATTTGGATTGGTGTCGATCTTCTGGAAAGGCGCTTGGGACTGCAGAGCCTTTGGGCAGTGTCTGCTTGCATGACACAGAAGGGCTTGGCCAGGCAGAGACAAGGATCGAACCTGCGGTGGTTTAGGTATCATATAGGGGAATTTGTTGTTTGTTCTAAAAATAAAGATTAGTTGATCCAGTGCTTGACTCAGTGTTTTTACTGAACTAGACTCTAGAATAAGGGGGGGGGGGGGTGTAAGCTTTCGGACCATATTTACACCTGTATCCACCAATTACTTGCCAGGCTTTATCCCACTCCCACCTCTTTTCCAGCTTCACCCCTCCCCCAGTACAATCACTCAGACCCGTAACATTGCCTAGCCATGTCCTCCAGAGTAAAGTAGGGGAATCTAGACCCAGAGGTCATAGGTTTAAGGTGAGGGGGAAGGATTTAATAGGAAACTGTGTGGTGGGTGTATGGAACGAACTGCCAGAGGAGATAATCTGGCAGGGACTATTGTAGCTTTTAAGAAACGTTTAGACAGGTACGTGGATAGGATGTTTTGGGGGATATGGGTTAAATGCAGGCAGGTGGGGCTCATAGAAACATAGAAATATAGAAAATAGGTGCAGGAGTAGGCCATTCGGCCCTTCGAGCCTGCACCACCATTCAATATGATCATGGCTGATCATCCAACTCAGTATCCTGTACCTGCCTTCTCTCCATACCCCCTGATCCCTTTAGCCACAAGGGCCACATCTAACTCTATATAGCCAATGTACTGGCCTCAACTACCTTCTGTGGCAGAGAATTCCAGAGATTCACCACTCTCTGTGAGAAAAATGTTTTCCTCATCTCGGTCCTAAAAGATTTCCCCCTTTTAGGATCGAGATTTCCCCCAAAGTGGATAACCTCACATTTATCCACATTATACTGCATCTGCCATGCATTTGCCCACTCACCCAGCCTATCCAAGTCACCTTGCAGCCTCCTAGCATCCTCCTCACAGCTAACACTGCCCTCCAGCTTCGTGTCATCCGCAAACTTGGAGATGTTGCATTCAATTCCCTCGTCCAAATCATTAATATATATTGTAAATAGCTGGGGACCCAGCACTGAGCCTTGCGGTACCCCACTAGTCACTGCCTGCCTTTGTGAAAAGGACCCGTTTACTGCTACTCTTTGCTTCCTGTCTGCCAGCCAGTTCTCTATCCACATCAATACTGAATCCCCAATACCGTGTGCTTTAAGTTTGTACACTAATCTCTTATGTGGGACCTTTCATAAATCCATGCTGACTTTGTCCAATGATTTCACCACTTTCCAAATGTGCTGCTATCCCATCTTTAATAACTGATTCTAGCAGTTTCCCCACTACCGACGTTAGACTAACTGGTCTGTAATTCCCTGTTTTCTCTCTCCCTCCCTTTTTAAAAAGTGGGGTTACGTTAGCTACCCTCCAATCCTCAGGAACTACTCCAGAATCTAAAGAGTTTAAAAAAATTATCACTAATGCATCCACTATTTCTGGGGCTACTTCCTTAAGTACTCTGGGATGCAGCCTATCTGGCCCTGGGGATTTATCGGCCTTTAATCCATTTAATTTACCCAACACCACTTCCCGGCTAACCTGGATTTCACTCAGTTCCTCCATCTCATTTGACCCCCGGTCCCCTGCTATTTCCGGCAGATTATTTATGTCTTCCTTAGTGAAGACAGAACCAAAGTAGTTATTCAATAAGTCTGCCATGTCCTTGTTCCCCATGATCAATTCACCTGTTTCTGACTGCAAGGGACCTACATTTGTTTTAACTAATCTTTTTCTCTTCACATATCTATAAAATCTTTTGCAGTCAGTTTTTATGTTCCCTGCCAGTTTTCTTTCATAATCTATTTTCCCTTTCCTAATTAAGCCCTTTGTCCTCCTTTGCTGGACATTTCTCCCAGTCCTCTGGTAGGCTGCTTTTTCTGGCTACTTTGTATGCTTCATCTTTTGTTTTGATACTATCCCTGCTTTCCCTTGTTATTCACGGATGCACTACCTTCCCTGATTTATTTTTTTGCCAAACTGGGATGAACAATTGTTGTAGTTCATCCATACAGTCTTTAAATGCCTTCCATTGCATATCCACCGTCAACCCTTTAAGAATCAATTGCCAGTCTATCTTGGCCAATTCACATCTCATACCCTCAAAGTTACCTTTCTTTAAGTTCAGGACCCTTGTTTCTGAATTGATAATGTCACTCTCCATCCTAATGAAGAACTCAACCATATTATGGTCACTCTTGCCCAAGGGGCCACGCACAACAAGACTGCTAACTAACCCTTCCTCATTACTCAATACCCAGTCTAGAATAGCCTGCTCTCTCGTTGGTTCCTCTACATGTTGGTTTAGAAAACTATCCTGCATGCATTCCAAGAAATCTTCTTCCTCAGCACCCTTGCCAATTTGATTCACCCAATCTATATGTAGATTGAAGTCACCCATTATAACTGTTTTTTCCTTTGTTGCACGCATTTCTAATTTCCTGTTTGATGCCATCCCCAACTCCACTACTACTGTTAGGTGGCCTGTACACAACTCCCACTAGCGTTTTCTGCCCCTTAGTGTTTCGCAGCTCTACCCATATCAATTCCACACCCTCCAAGCTAATGTCCTTCCTTTCTATTGTGTTAATCTCCTCTCCAACCAGCAACGCTACCCCACCTTTTCCTTTCTGTCTATCCCTCCTGAATATTGAATATTCTGGGAGATAGGACATGTAGATAGGACATGTTGGCCAGTGTGGGCAAGTTGGGTCGAAGGGTCTGTTCCCACACTGTATAACCCAATAACTCTAAATACAACTGTGTGTGGCTTGTGTGGGTTGCATGTCCTTCTCACCGACTGGAGATGACTGGAGGTCACATCACCATTGGCAGTTATCAGAGAAGATTCCAATCATCTGACTTAAGACAAAGAATGCCATGGGGAGAGTGGGCAGAGGCTGTTTCCATGCTGTAAAACTCTATGACTGTGACTCCAGAGATGTTGCCTAATCCGTTGAGCTACTCCAGCACTGTGTTCTACCCAGACTTTATTTCTGTTACCATCACTACATTCGAGCACATGATTCATTTTTAAGATTTTGCAGTTTAAATACGAGTTTGCTATAACTGTTTGCTCTTTCATTTTATAACCACACTTTGGCTTACTTCATGCAGAGTAAAGATGTAAGTATATCCCAGAATGTGCACTTTGCTAGAGAAATGGTGAAAAGTTTTTGATCAGAAAGCCAATGCTTTAGTTGTAAAGCTTAATGTATTTCTGTGACTCATTGGCAAGTGATGGATTTGTTTGTCCAGCTACAGTTTTTGCAACTCTTTAAGTAAATGTTTACCAAAGTAACTCATTCAATGCTAAATGTAAAATTTGACTTAGCCATTTGAAGATCAAAGTGTAAAGTAACGTTGTCAAAGGGCGACCTGCCAGCGCACAATTTTTCTACGTGCTCATTGCAGCTTAAATCCCTTTCTTTATCCTCACAGTAGTTCTATAATGGAGCAATTATCAGATAAAATATCTAACATAATGTTAATTACCATCTTAAAAAAAAGATTTGAGTGAGAAATCACCATGTTTAGGGCTACAACTTGTAAAGGTAAATGCAAATGAGCCCAGTCAAATGCTGAGCAAAGCATGTATTGAGTTACTGAAGTTCGACACAAAAAGCTGGAGTAACTCAACGGGTCAGACAGCATCTCCGGAGAAGAGGAATAAGTGACGTTTCGGGTCAGGACCCTTCTTCAGAGTCTGAACATATAAGCTTTAAACTAAACTCTGATCAATGTCAGCACCAAGTTGGCAAACTAATAACATATTCAAAACCAAGAGCAATACCCGGTGAATCTGAGGATTTAGGTGAAGGATGGGACAGTGGGCAAGGCTCAGAACTAACCATGAACTTTATAAATGGCAGGGAAAGATCAAGGGATTGTACGGCCTACTGCAGATTCTGTCTCTTATGTTCTAATGTCCTTCAGTCAAAGTTTGCTGTTAGCAAATTGATCAGAGACTACACTTCAAAAGTAATCCATTTGCTGTAAACACTGAACAGGTATTCTGAGAGTATAAACAGCTGAATATAACTATCTTATTCACAAAGGGAGAAGTGGTAAACCATGTTTACAATTATAGCTTGTATGATGCACCAACGCTAATGATTCATTAGCACCAAATACTTCAAGGATCAATTTGTATTAGTGCCCAGCTTAGCACTGTGCTTCCAGTCAATCATTGTTGATTGTAAATGCAAGATATAGGAACAATATTGCCAGTTCTAAAGAAAATGCATTCCCCATTTGAGTAGTCATGTTAAAATAGTTAACCAGACTTCCATTACAAATAGTTAATGTAGACACAAATGCTGGAATCTTGAGTAATAAACAAAATGTTGGAGGAACTCAGCAGGTCAGGCAACATCTGTAATAATATTGGATTAATTGAAACATTTGAAGAAGGAACCAAATATTTAGCAAAAATAATTTAAACTTTCAATTCAACTAACTTGTTTTCCCTTCCATTCCAGCGACTTCTTGGGGGAAAAAATGGATTGCTCCGAATTGAGTCTGCTGAAAATATATTCTTTAAATTTATTAAGGGAAGAGTTTGTGTTAGCATGGTTTACAAATTGTTTGTTGTGAGGACCTGTTCAATGGGAAGAACAGTTATTACCAACTTGGTCTTTTCTGGTTCACTCAATATAAATTTGTCAGAATAAATCATGATCGTTCAGTCTGAATGCTTATCTTGACTATATTTGAAAACCAGTGACCTCCTTTGGTTTTTCATGTCAGTGTGGAGGTAAAATGCAGGTCCTTCATTCACCACGATGACCCATGCTTGCACTTCCAAGGCAAAAATGTATTTAAACTAATCGACATAACCAAAAGTTGTACTCAGGGAATACCTTGCTCCAGGAAAATATAGGCTAATATTTCCAAATAATTTGGGAAGCAGACTTCTAAATGAAAACGAGAGTGATCAATAGAATTTCCTTGCCACTAGAAATTGGTAATCAATACCATATAACCATATAACCATATAACAATTACAGCACGGAAACAGGCCATCTCGGCCCTACAAGTCCGTGCCGAACAACTTTTTTCCCTTAGTCCCACCTGCCTGCACTCATACCATATCCCTCCATTCCCTTCTCATCCATATGCCTATCCAATTTATTTTTAAATGATACCAACGAACCTGCCGCCACCACTTCCACTGGAAGCTCATTCCACACCGCTACCACTCTCTGAGTAAAGAAGTTCCCCCTCATGTAACCCCTAAACTTCTGTCCCTTAATTCTGAAGTCATGTCCTCTTGTTTGAAAATTGTTTGTTGTGAGGACCTGTTCAATGGGAAGAACAGTTATTACCAACCAATACAAGATCGGTCCTTCATTTTTGAAAGACTGTGAATTAAAAATTATTTTAACACAACATGATACAGTATGAGCAAGTTGGCTCGAGATGATTGATAATTGCATAACCAGGAATTTAATTGTCATTAAGTGTTGCAAATGATAAATAGATAGTAGATGAAAAAGAAGAAAATGTAGATGAAAAAAGGTGTCTAATGTTATTCATGCACAACCTAAAATACGCTACAAACATGGTAGCAAAGTGTTTCAGACAAAGTGTCTAGCATATTTTGCTCATTGGCTGCATCAATCATTCTTTGTATGACAAGGGAATTAATGACCTTAGTCCTAAAATTCCCTTGTTACATAGAAACATAGAAACATAGAAATTAGGTGCAGGAGTAGGCCATTCGGCCCTTCGAGCCTGCACCGCCATTCAATATGATCATGGCTGATCATCCAACTCAGTATCCAGTACCTGCCTTCTCTCCATACCCCCTGATCCCCTTAGCCACAAGGGCCACATCTAACTCCCTCTTAAATATAGCCAATGAACTGGCCTCGACTACCCTCTGTGGCAGAGAGTTCCAGAGAGTGGCAGGAGTTGTCTTATACTCATAATTTGAATTTTTCTCTGTCCATTTCCAATTTCCATTCCTTTCTTTTGCACCTCTAGAGAGATGTCCTTTTTCAGCTGAAAAGTCCCAAGTTTGATTTCCCAGTCTTGAGCTTTGAGCGTAATGCTGAAGGAGTGTTGTCTGGAAAAGATGGGGCTGCATTGCCCGCACTGATTTTATAATAGTATCAGAAGAGAAGGGGAGTTTTCTCCAATGTTTGGCTAATAATTGTCTAACAAACATAACGAAAGTAAAGGCGTTTCCTGCAATCACTTACCTTAGTTGCTGTAAGCTTAGCTCAAGGCCATGTCCGACTTACGTGTCCTTGGCATGCAAATTACGTGACCTCGTCGTCGCGTTGAGGCGCACGGGCATCGTGTGGCCGCGTGGGGCCGGTCCCACTGAGAAGAGCAGAGGGGTATGTAGTTGTGCGGCGCTCCAAAATTTTGTAGCGAACAAAATCTTTGACCGCCACCGGCCTGTCGCGTAACTGACGGCCAAAGTGGAACAGGCCCAAGAGCCTGGCGTGACACAACGTCTCATCTTCAACAGCACCAGAAGCAGGCAAACGATCGCCGAACTCGACCTGGGGCTCACGGCCGTTGCCGTCCGGATCCGCCCCCACTCCTACTCCCAGAGCAGGGCCAAGAAAATTGAAGATAGACACAAAATGCAGGAGTAACTCAGCGGGACCAGCAGCATCTCTGGAGGGAAGGAATGGGTGACATTTCGGGTCAAGACCCCTCTTTCAGACCGAAGAAGAGTCTCGACCCGAAACGCCACCCATTCCTTCTCTCCAGAGATGCTGCCGGTCCCGCTGAGTTACTCCTGCATTTTGTGTGCATCCTCAAATGACGTCACGCGCTCCAGACGGCTGTGCAGACGAATGAAGTCATGCACGACCTTCGCGGGACCATGGTGCCCCAACGCGACCACGAGGTCGCTTAATTAGCGTGCCAAGGACACGTAAGTGGGGCAGGGGCTTTAGATACATACCATGCTTAGCATCAATAATGGTTGATTCTTGGGCATTGTGACCAGGTGCTGTCTACATCCTCTCTATAAAACCAACTATGCCTATTATCCCTTGGTGATCTCCCATTCAAATACAGTAGATCAGAACTGGCTTAGTTCCTGAGATCTCACAGGATCAGGTATTTCAAGACCAGACAAATACATCGCTAAAAGTCATCTTCTGGTTAGAGTCATAGAGTAATACAGTGTGGAAACATGCCCTTCGGCCTAACGCTCCCACACCGGCCAACAATGTCCCAGCTCCATAGTCCCACTTGCCTGCGCTTGGTCCATACCCCTCTAAACCTGTCCTATCCATATACCTGTCCAACTGTTTCTTAAATGATGGGATAATCCCAGCTTCAACTACCTCCTCTGCCAGCTTGTTCCATGCACCCACCGCCCTCTGTGTGAAAATGTTACCCCTCGGATTCCTATTAAATCTTTTCCTCTTCACCTTAAACTATGTCCTCGATCAGTTCTTATCATAGTGCTGTTTTGGGGACCTTAATCTATGAAAATTGGCTGGTGTGTTTTCTACATCACAACTATGGCACGTCTCGAATGTATTAATTTTCTGTAAAATGCTCTTAGGCATGAAACATGATGTAGAAATTCAATTTTTTAAAATTTCTTCCTCTTTTTAAGTTCAGGCAGTTGGCACTGGAGATTAGGTTTCTTAAAGTTTATTATTGCCATGTGTACCGAGGTACAATGAAAAGTTTTGATTTGCATGCCATCCAATCAAATCAGGTTATACATAATTACACTCAAGCCAAACTCAAGTACACTGGGTAGAGCAAAGGGAAAGACAGAGTGTAGAATATAGCCCTCAGCAATAGTGTTGGGGTCATTCTTTACATGGCCTTTTGAACATTTTGTTGCATCTCACAATGTTCAACTTGTGGTTTGAACAGAGAACTGAACAATTTGAGCCTGACTTGCCCTAATTTGTTTTCTGATATTTTGGCTATTTAGAATACGGTCTTGCACTCCAGCTAAGTACCTTCCACCTCCAGGGATTCTTCCATTTGTCTCTTGTATGTAGGAAATTATAGCTGGCACCTGGTTACTCTAAATGATGGCTTACATTTTACAGATTATATGTCTTGGGTCTTAAACTGTGAATTTCACTATGATAAATATATTCTTTCTCTTACTAAAGCAAGAGAGGGAATAGATGTTTTGCTTTCAGATGCCATTCATGTTGCAGAGTTTGGATATGAAAATGAACCTAGACAATTCCTTTATTAATCGCCTTTAATGTCTTGGCACATGAGCAAAGATTTTTTACAAACTGGGACTTGGTTGCTACATTTATCTGCCATTCTATTTAAGACAGCAGACACAGTGACATAGGGAGCCCTGCATCTCAACCATATAACCATATAACCATATAACAATTACAGCACGGAAACAGGCCATCTCGACCCTTCTAGTCCGTACCGAACACGTATTCTCCCCTAGTCCCATACACCTGCATTCAGACCATAACCCTCCATTCCTTTCCCGTCCATATAACTATCCAATTTATTTTTAAATGATAAAAACGAACCTGCCTCCACCACCTTCACTGGAAGCTCATTCCACACAGCCACCACGCTCTGAGTAAAGAAGTTCCCCCTCATGTTACCCCTAAACTTCTGTCCCTTAATTCTCAAGTCATGTCCCCTTGTTTGAAACTTCCCTACTGTCAGTGGGAAAAGCTTATCCACGTCAACTCTGTCTATCCCTCTCATCATTTTAAAGACCTCTATTAAGTCCCCCCTTAACCTTCTGCGCACCAAAGAATAAAGCCCTAACTTGTTCAACCTTTCTCTGTAACTTAGTTGCTGAAACCCAGGCAACATTCTAGTAAATCTCCTCTGTACTCTCTCTATTTTGTTGACATCCTTCCTATAATTAGGCGACCAAAATTGTACACCATACTCCAAAATTGGCCTCACCAATGCCTTGTACAATTTTAACATTACATCCCAACTTCTATACTCAACCACCCACCTATCTCCTTCGCTCCATAGATGCTGCTGCACCCGCTGAGTTTCCCCAGCAATTTTGTGTACCTTCGATATTCCAGCATCTGCAGTTCCCTTTTGAACACTTTGTCTACTCCACTGCGATATCTCCTCAAGGTATGCCTACTTTGAAGAAGTTCTCCTCCTCTCTCCGGAGACAGTTTCACAACCTCCTCTCTAACTGCACACCTTCTGTGATCCCCCCTGCCCTCCAACTGTACGACCACATCCTTACCCAGACTCGATACCACAGCCACATTTGCTTCCTCGGGTCCTGCCTGCGCCATCATCTCATACCCCATGGCTTCCAGCTCCAGTTCCCTACCTCCCAGTTCGGACCCCAACCGGACCATCGGTACCGACTGGCCATCCACCGGCATACCCAGCAATTCTCCAACCGGGCACTGAGATCCACCCTGGTCGCGATGCGCCGGCACCAACAGGACCTCACATCGACACTCCCTGTGCTTCAGGCCTCACTAACCCAGACCTGCAACGGACCCCAGCTGTATTTCATCCGCCGGAAGATCCACCTCTTTAATAAAAAATTCCTGGCCTACCTTAATTCCACCAAGGACCTTAAATTATCCCGACTCCAGGCCGCTCCCGACGCCTACACTCCGCGACTCGACCGCCCGCAGACCCCGGGCCCCAACTCTGGCCCGCATCGCCTGCCCGAGTCCCGCGACGCCATCTTGGCCACTAGGAGCGACTTCCATACTCACCGGGACGCCGCCTTCACCGACCTCCACATCGATGCCGCCGCCGACCCTCACCTGCCGACCGATGACGCCCAGCCTCGCAGCTTCTATGGTAACTTGGACTCCCTCCCCATCGCCGATTCCTCCGACATCGCTGCCCGACCCGACGTCGCCGCTGAACCGGGGCTCTCTCAACATGGCCGCCGCAACGCACCCGATTCATCTCGCCGCCGACCCGCCGACCTTCCGCCCACCGGGACCACCCTCGCATCGCCCGCGGACCCCGACTCAACCACCACTGGACTCCGACCATCGGGTCCGGTGACCCGTGCCACTCGACTCCGACCATCGGGTCCGTTGACCCACGCCACTGGACTCCGACCATCGGGTCCGGTGACCCGCGCCACTCCACCCCCCTCCAGCAACCCACAGCCGTCGCCTTACCTGGAGCCTGGACTCTGCACTGGGCCTGCAGCCTCCACGCTGCTTACTCCCACTCTCCTGGACTTAACTCCACTGGGTCCTAGCGCCCGTCTGCCCAGCCGTGCTAACCTCAGTGGCTGCTCCACTGACCCTCCCCCATCCCCCCCCAACCATGTCACACCCGCTCTTCCCCACCCACATTACAGCCCTCTCTCCCCCCCACCCCCTGACCACCCACCACTCCTCCAACACCCACAACCCCCCCCCCCCCCCACATCGCCCCGTCCCCAGTCCACCCACCTGCCTTCCTCTGGCCCCAACTCCCACCCCTGCCGGGTGTTCACCATCCCCCCCGACCTCCCCCTCTCCCCCACCCAACGGTCTGTCCTCAGCAGAGGTCTTACCTTTGTCCCCCTCCGCCCCCATCTCAATGAGTTCCGCGCCCACCATGACTTGGAGCGCTTCTACCGTCGTCTCCGCCTCACAGCGCACTTCCATGGGAAGGAGTCCTCGCCCCCCAATGATGACCCCTTTTCCCGTCTCCAACGCACCCCCTCCTCGTGGAACCCCCCTCATAAAGTCCCGGCTCTGGAACTCTTCATTCAGAACTGCCGCCGCGACGTCAACCGCCTCAACTTCTCCACTCCCCTGTCTCACTCTAATCTTTCCCCCTCTGAACGCACTGCCATCGAATCACTCCGCAAAAACCCAGATTGGGTCATCAAACCAGCCGACAAGGGAGGTGCCGTGGTAGTCTGGCGCGCCGATCTCTACAAAGCTGAGGCCACGCGCCAACTCTCGGACACCTCCTCCTACTTACCCTTGGACCATGACCCCACTGACGAGCACCAGGCCACCATTTCTAGCACCATCACCGACTTCATCAATTCCCACGCCCTACCTGACCAAGCCTCCAACCTCATCGTTCCCCAGCCCCGCACGGCCCGTTTTTACCTTCTCCCCAAAATCCACAAACCCGGCTCTCCCGGCAGACCCATTGTCTCTGCGTGTTCGTGCCCCACCGAACTCATCTCCACATACCTTGACTCCATCCTATCCCCCTTGGTCAAATCCCTCCCCACCTATGTTCTAGACACCTCAGACACTCTCCGCCGCCTCCACGCATTCCACTCTCTGGGCCCTCACCCCCTCATCTTCACCATGGATGTCCGGTCACTCTACACCTCCATCCCCCACCAGGATGGCCTCGGAGCCCTCCGGTTCTTCCTCGACCAGAGGAGCAACCTATACCCAGCCACTGACACTCTCCTCCGCTTAGCGGAGTTGGTCCTCACCCTCAACAACTTTACATTTGACTCCTCCCATTTCCTCCAAACACAAGGCGTAGCTATGGGCACACGCATGGGCCCCAGCTACGCCTGCCTCTTTGTCGGGTACGTTGAACAATCCATGTTCGAGACGTACCAGGGCCCCATCCCCGACCTCTACCTCCGTTACATTGACGACTGCTTTGGCGCCACCTCCTGCACCTACACACAACTGACTGACTTCATCCACTTCACCACCAACTTCCATCCGGCACTCCAATACACCTGGACGATTTCCGACACGTCCCTACCATTCCTTGACCTCACCATCTCCATCGCAGGGGACAGACTCCTGACCGACATACATTACAAACCCACTGACTCACATGGCTATCTGGACTACACGTCTTCCCACCCTGCCCCCTGTAAAGACTCCATCCCCTACTCCCAATTCCTCCGCCTACGCCGCATCTGTTCCCAGGATGAGACATTTCATACCAGGGCATCGGAAATGTCCTCGTTCTTCAGGGAACGGGGATTCCCCTCCACCACCATAGATGAGGCTCACACCAGGGTCTCATCCATACCCCGTAACACTGCTCTCTCTCCCCATCCCCGCACACGCAACAAGGGCAGAGTCCCTCTGGTCCTCACCTTTCACCCCACCAGCCGGCAAATACAACACATAATCCTCCGCCATTTCCGCCACCTCCAACGTGACCCCACCACTCGCCACATCTTCCCATCTCCCCCCATGTCTGCCTTCCGCAAAGACCGCTCCCTCCGCAACTCCCTCGTCAATTCTTCCCTTCCCTCCCGCACCACCCCCTCCCCGGGCACTTTCCGTTGCAACCGCAAGAAATGCAACACCTGTCCCTTCACCTCCCCCCTGGACTCCATCCAAGGTCCCAAGCAGTCATTCCAGGTGCGACAAAGGTTCACCTGTATCTCCTCCAACCTCATCTACTGCATCCGCTGCTCTAGATGTCAGCTGATTTACATCGGTGAGACCAAGCGTAGGTTGGGCGATCGTTTCGCCGAACACCTCCGCTCAGTCCGCAATAACCTACCTGACCTCCCGGTGGCTCAGCACTTCAACTCCCCCTCCCATTCCCAATCCGACCTCTCTGTCCTGGGTCTCCTCCATTGCCAGAGTGAGCAACAGCGGAAATTGGAGGAACAGCACCTCATATTCCGTCTGGGGTCCTTGCGTCCTTATGGCATTAACATAGAATTCTCCCAATTTGGTTAGCCCTTGCTGTCTCCTCCCCTTCCTTAACCCTCTAGCTGTCTCCTCCCACCCTCCCATCCGCCCGCCCTCGGGCTCCTCCTCCCCTTTTCCTTCTTTCTTTCCCCCACCCCCCATCAGTCTGAAGAAGGGTTTCGGCCCGAAACGTCGCCTATTTCCTTCGCTCCATAGATGCTGCTGCACCCGCTGAGTTTCCCCAGCAATTTTGTGTACCTTCTATACTCAACCTACTGTAGTGAGACAGAACTATTTGCTGAGTGGCGCAGCAACAGCATCCTCTTGCTCAATGACCATAAAATCAAGGAACAGTGGTGCAGCGGTAGAGTGGGTGATTGCTGTCTGGTCGGCCTGGACTCAGTGGGCCGAAGGGCCTGTTTCCACACTGTATCTCTAAGCTAAACTAAACTAAACTAAACTAAACTAAACTAAATTAAACTCAACCAAACTAGACTAATTATGTAGGAAGGAACTGCGGATGCTGATTTACACCGACGATAGACACAAAATGCTGGAATAACTCAGGCAGCTTCTCTGGAAAGAAGGAGGGGTCTCAACCCAAAACTTCACAAATTCCTTCTCTCTAGCAATTCTGCCTGTCCCACTGAGTTACCCCAGCATTTTGTGTCTGTCTATAAACTAAACTAATGGTTGACTTCAGTAGACGGAAGTCAGGAGACCGAATGCCAGTTTTCATTCATTGATCAGTGGTGGGGAAAGTTAGCAGCTTCAGACTCCTGGCCACTAACCTCTCAGAGAACCTGTCCTGGGACCAGCACATAGATATAATCATGAAGAAGGTCGCTGGTACCTCTACTGAAAAGTTTAAAGAGATTTGGTACGTTTCTGAATACTCAAGCAAATATTTAATTTTAAGATGCTGTCTTTAATTGAGTGAAATTATTTTGCAGATCCAAAATATATTTTGCCAATATATTTTTACTTGCAGCATATTTGTGCAATATGTAACACAGAGAGCTGCTGACTCACAGCGCCAGCGACCCGACTTCAATCCTGACCTCGGGTTCTGTCTATGTGGAATTTGCACGTTCTCCCTGTGACCACGTGGGTTTCCTATGGGTGCTCCACTTTCCTCCCTTATTACAAAGACATGCGGATCTGTAGGTTAATTTTTCCTCTGTAAATTGCCCTTAGCGTGTTGGGAAAGGATGCAAAAGTGGGATAACATAGAACCAGTGGAAATGGGTGATCGATGATCAGCGTGGACTTGGTGGGCCAAAGGATCTGTTTCCATGCTGTATATTTCAATCAATCAAAAACCAAATCCTAAATTTAAAATAAATACTCCAGATGACAACAAGCAGCAACATTACAGAAAACATGTATCAAATTATTTGGGTTACATTTATTTAAAAGCTGAAATATATTACATTCCCCCTTTCACCTCAGAGAATTAACCTGCAAACTGCCATCAATGGGCACATGATTACCAGCAGTGATTAGTACTATTACCGAGCCACTATTGATGGGTTCAGCTAAAGGTTAGCTGCATAATGCTCCTTTCCATTAATTGGCTAATTAGCCCATGTCGAAACAAAAGGTAAGAGAAAGCATGATTAAACGAAAAGCTGCAGTTAGCTGGCGTCTCTTTATCTTCAAAAAAGTGCTCACAATCGATTAGTGTGGGATGCAGAAGTTGTACTTCAATGTTTAGTTTCATGTAGAGATACAGTGCTGAATCGGGCCTTCGGCGCACCTAGCCCACGCCGACTAGCGATCCTCCTACACTGACATTATCCTACACACACCAGGGACAATTTACCATTTTTACCAAGCCAATTAGCCTATTAACCTGTACGTCTTTGGAGTGTCGGAGGAAACTGGAGCACCCGGAGAAAACCCAACGGGCCACGGAGAGAATGTACAAACTCCCTACAGAGAAGAACCCGTAGTCAGGATCGAACTCGGTTATCAGGCGATCTAACGCTCTACCACTGCGCCACAATCTTCAGTTTGAACCCTTCTTCAGAAATCTTGGTGTCTAGCCCTACAGGAAGCAAGCTACCAGATCCCTCACTATTGACTCCATGGACGGTTAGCCTACAAGGAAATTACACCTTTGAGTGTTTGGGGGGAGAGGCAAATATTTACTGATTTTATTGAATAATTACTGTTACCTGCAGATTAACATATGCACATTCATGTGTGGGTGTGATGGAGAGTAAATTAAATATTTACATTTTCATTTTGGTGATAAAATTATGTTTTCCTTTTGCAGCATGAGCTTACTCTCTTTATTTTACGAATACTGAGAAATATTATATTACTATGAGAAATATAACCGGCATTTTGGATAGGTCCCACTCCTACACTGGTACATGTCAGACAGAACATCGGTGAGTGTGGAGAAGTTGGATTGTTATGGTCAGTTAATAAGTGTCCAAGCAAAGTAATGTCACTAAAGACTGTGGCTAGTTTTGTTCAACGAATGGATATGGTCACAAGGTCATAAGTGATAGGAGTAGAATTAGGCCATTCGGCCCATCACGCCTACTCCGCCATTCAATCATTGCTGATCTACCTCTCCCTCCTAACCCCATTCTCTTGCCTTCTCCCCATAACTTCTGACACCTGTACTAATCAATAATCTATCTATTGCTGCCTTATAAATATCCACTGACGGCCTCCACAACCTTCTGTGGCAAAGAATTCCACAGATTCACCACAGAAATGTCTCATCTCCTTCCTAAAAGAATGTCCTTTAATTCTGAGGCCATGACTTCCAGTTCTAGACTCTCCCATTAGTGGAAACATCCTCTCCACATCCACTCTGTCCAAACCCTTCACTATTCTGTATGTTTCAATGAGGTCCCCCCTCATTCTTCTAAACTCCAGCGAGCACAGGCCCAGTGTCGACAGACTCTCATCATAGGTTAACCTACTCATTCCTGGGATCATTCTTGTAAACCTGAATGTCTGAGAGATTTGCAGCAATCCAGGTCTGCATCTTGTAAATGGTAATGACAGGGAAGCACACCGATATCAGGGAAGCATTCTCGTGCAATTTGTACATTCTTTGTTGCCCCGGGGATTTATTGAATTTAAAATAATGGATAAAATCCTGTCTGGCCTGTATCTTTTTCATTTGAGTCAATCTCCCATCATATGTATTATTTACAATTTATGTCCATAATTACCCAAAACTATTACATAGCATGTCTTATCATATCATTGCTTATTTGTGTGCTTATTTGTTATTTGCATATTCTGATTCTGTTACATTTATTTTCTGTGAACTTACTTAAATATTATTAATGTAGCTGATAGGAAATCCCTAATCTACTATTAAATGGGAAATACAAATGTTTTCTGGCTCATTGATTGCTTTATTTCAATCTGGCATGTGATTAATAGTTTAGTTAATCTCATCCTGGACTCTATCAAGCTTCCTTTGAAGTAAAAGCTCTGAGTTAAGATTTCTTTCCTGTGAAAATCACATCGTGTTGTTCAGTAAATTATTTCTTAAACGGTCGATGTATTAATACAAGTTCATTTGACACCAGAACTCAGAAAACCATTCAGATTAAACAAACAGCCAAAATCTTTTAATGGATTTGTGTAATGTTGCAGACTATGTCATTTTAAATAGGTTGAAAACAAAAGATTGTTGAATCGCTTGCAAAGGCATGAAGAGTTCATCTACTACTCCTGCATAGAGGATTTAAATAGGCAGCTTAAATCAAGTAAAATTACTGAGGAGGTGATCGATGTTGAAAGTCAATAATAAGCCAATAATAAGGTGTGTGCATTTGTGTGTGTGTGTGTGTGTGTGTGTGTGTGCGTGCGTGTGTATTTGTGTGCATGTGTGTGTGTGTGCGTGTGTATGTGTGCGTGTGTATGTTTATGTAAGTATGCATGTGGAAACTTGATTTTACTGATTTTTTAAAATGCAGAAAAATTTGAAACAAGGCAAAGTGCACTTTTATTAATGATTCCTCTCAGCAGTTATTCTAGTGATGCCTGTAAATGGGCAGCTTCTTGAGCACAATAATGGGTGCACTGTATTCACAAGGCTGTGCCAACTGATGATCAAAATCTACAAACAAAGATCCTGGTTTATGCCAAAGCTCGACATAAAGTGCTGGAGTAACACAGCGGGTCAGGCAGCATCTCTGAAGAACAAGGATGGATGATTCGGGTCGGGACCCTTTCTCAGAAGAAGGGTTCCGATCCAAAGTGTCACCATTCCTTTTCTCTGGAGACGCTGCCTGACCAGAGGAGTTATTCCAGCACTTTGTGTCTATCTAACCGTTTATCACTCAAGCTATCTCTGGCCTATGTTTAATCTCCATTAGCTCTTAACATTAAGACAACGCTGGCTGTAAAGTGATACAGCAGGAGCAGCTCTCTGAATTGATGGTGCGATTCATTTATCAACTTGAGGAAAGCTTGAGGAGAATAACACAGATGCGGGCAGGGCCAAAAATTCAGGCTCTGTGTTTCAGCTTGCAAATAACCACCACTTTTCTTCACCAGGCAAGAAAGCTGTGACCCCCCCTGCTGAAGTCAGCGTTGGTGAGCTGTTGTGACAACGTAAATGTTAGCAACAGATGCACGAGCTGAATGCCGCATCAGTCACTGAGTGTCTTGGTCCCGTTCCTCTCATGGGATGGAGCCACATGCTTGCACATATTGTGGAATAGCGTGCAGCAGCACAAACTCAATGACTAACACTTCAGAGGCTCAGATCAATAGAGGATCCCAGCAGGCCACCAGCAAGGCGCCACAAAAAAACCCCATAAGAATGAAAAGGCACATCCAAATGTTGCACAGAGGGATCAAAACGAACGTGTTTCCTGCAGTGATGATGCAGTGAAATCCTGTGCTTCCTTTTTGGATCACAACATATCTTTCTCAGATATTTGCCACATTATAGCCTAGGATTTCTGCTAGATTTCTAGCTGTGGAAAAGAGTGCAGATCACTTTTGAGATAAATCAGCTAATTGGATAAGGGCCAACTTTATTGCCAGGAGATCAGGGTAAATTGAAATCAGAGCTGTTATTGAATAATGGGTGATGAATCCAGAGATGCTGCCTGTCCCGCTGAGTTACTCCAGCATTTTGTGTCTCCCTTCGATTTAAATCAGCATCTGCAGTTCTTTGCTACCGATAGATCAGTCATGATTGAATGGCGGAGTGGACTTGATAGGTCGAATGGCCTAATTCCGCTCCTATAGCTTATGAATTTATTAAAGTTTGGGAAACCAATACAGTCAGAAACTAGACTGACCTTTATATTTCGAAGGTAGAAAAAATGCTGGAGAAACTCAGCGGGTGAGGCAGCATCTCAGATTCAGATTCAGATTCAGATTCAATTTTAATTGTCATTGTCAGTGTACAGTACAGAGACAACGAAATGCATTTAGCATCTCCCTGGAAGAGCGACATAGCAAATGATTTGAATAAATAATAATAAGTGATAATAAGTGTCCGGGGGGGGGGGGGGGTGATTGGCAGTCACCGAGGTACGTTGTTGAGTAGAGTGACAGTCGCCGGGAAGAAGCTGTTCCTGGACCTGCTGGTTCGGCAACGGAGAGACCTGTAGCGCCTCCCGGATGGTAGGAGGGTAAACAGTCCATGGTTGGGGTGAGAGCAGTCCTTGGCGATGCTGAGCGCCCTCCGCAGACAACGCTTGCTTTGGACAGACTCAATGGAGGGGAGCGAGGAACCGGTGATGCGTTGGGCAATTTTCACCACCCTCTGCAATGCCTTCCGGTCGGAGACAGAGCAGTTGCCATACCATACTGTGATGCAGTTGGTAAGGATGCTCTGGATGGTGCAGCGTTAGAAGTTCACCAGGATCTGAGGAGACAGATGGACCTTCTTCAGTCTCCTCAGGAAGAAGAGACGCTGGTGAGCCTTCTTGATCAGAGTTGAGGTATTGTGGGTCCAAGAGAGGTCATCGGAGATGTTGACTCCCAGGAACCTGAAGCTAGAAACACGTTCCACCTCCGTCTCGTTAATGTGGATGGGGGTGTGCGTGCCGCCCCTGGACTTCCTGAAGTCTACAATGAGCTCCTTGGTCTTCTTGGAGTTAAGGGCCAGGTTGTTGTCAGCGCACCATGCTGCTAGGAGCTGGACCTCCTCCCTATAGGCCGACTCATCGTTGTTGCTGATGAGGCCAATCACCGTTGTATCATCTGCATACTTGATGATGGTGTTAGTACCATGTACAGGTGTGCAGTCATAGGTGAAGAGGGAGTAGAGGAGGGGGCTCAGCACACAGCCCTGTGGAACGCCGGTGTTCAGGGTGAGGGTTGAAGAGGTGTGCTTGTCTAACCTAACAGACTGGGGTCTGTTGGTTAGAAAGTCCAGTATCCAGTTGCAGAGGGAGGGGTCGATGCCCAGGTTACCGAGTTTGGTGATCAGTTTTGATGGTATAATGGTGTTGAATGCTGAGCTGTAATCGATGAACAGCATTCTTACGTAAGTGTCTCTGTTGTCGAGGTGGGAGAGGGCGGAGTGAGGTGCCGTTGAGATGGCATCCTCCGTACTCCTGTTCTTGCGGTAGGCAAACTGATAGGGATCCAGTGTGGGGGGTAGGCAGCTTTTGAGGTGTGCCAGGACCAGCCTCTCGAAGCACTTGGTGATGATGGGGGTAAGTGCAACTGGGCGGAAGTCGTTGAGGCTTGCCGCAGTGGAGTGTTTTGGCACTGGCACGATGGAGGTGGTTTTAAGGCACGTGGGGACAACTGCTTGGGCAAGTGACAGGTTGAAGATGTCAGTCCAGACGTCTGTCAGCTGCGCAGCACAGGCCCTGAGCACGCGCCCGGGGATGCCGTCAGGGCCAGCAGCTTTACGTGCATTAGTCCTACTCAGTGCCACGAATACGTCGTAGGGGGTGAGTGTGAGGGGTTGGTGATCGGCAGGTAGCACAGCCTTGATGGCTGTCTCTAGATTGTCCCTGTCGAAGCGGCCATAGAAGTGGTTAAGCTCCTCAAGGAAGGAGGCGTCGCTGGATGTGGGGGTGGTGTTGGAGGGTCTGTAGTCCGTGATGGCCTGGATGCCTTGCCACATGCGTCGGGGGTCGGAGTTGTTGTTGAAGTGCTCCTCAATCCTGAGCTTATGGCAGTGCTTGGCCTTCTTGATGCCCCTCTTCAGGTTAGCCCTGGCTGAACTGTAGGCTCGAGCATCGCCTGACCTGAAAGCGGTGTCCCGTGCTTTCAGCAGTAGCCTGACCTTGCTGTTCATCCATGGCTTCTGATTCGGGAATATGGTCACCTGTTTGAGGGAGGTGACACTATTGATGGTGGAGTTTATAAAGTCCAGAACAGAGGATGTGTAGGAATCAATGTCCGTGTGGGAGTCAAGGGTGGCCTGGGCTGCAAACGCCTTCCAGTCAGTGTTTCCAAAACACTGCTGAAGTGTGAAGTCCGCTTCCTCTGACCAGACTTTAACTGTCCTCTATGGCAAGAAGGAAATTGGAGAAGTCAGTGTTCATACCGCTGGGGTGTCAACTACCCAAGCAAAATATGAGGTGCTGTTCCTCCAATTTCCGCTGGGCCTCACTCTGGCAATGGATGAGGCCCAGGACAGAAAGGTCAGACGCGGAATGGGAGGGGGAGTTGAAGTATTTCAAACTCAGTGCTCCTCGCACTTTTTGAATCTGAAAGCATCTTCTGCACAAATCAATCTGAGGAAGGGTCCCATCCTGAAACATCATAGAAACATAGAAACATAGAAATTAGGTGCAGGAGTAGGCCTTTCGGCCCTTCGAGCCTGCACCGCCATTCAATATGATCATGGCTGATCATCCAACTCAGTATCCCGTACCTGCCTTCTCTCCATACCCTCTGATCCCCTTAGCCACAAGGGCCACATCTAACTCCATCTTAAATATAGCCAATGAACTGGCCTTAACTACCCTCTGTGGCAGAGAGTTCCAGAGATTCACCACTCTCTGTGTGAAAAATGTTTTTCTCATCTCGGTCCTAAAAGATTTCCCCCTTATCCTTAAACTGTGACCCCTTGTTCTGGACTTCCCCAACATCAGGAACAATCTTCCTGTATCTAGCCTGTCCAACCCCTTAAGAATTTTGTAAGTTTCTATAAGATCCCCTCGCAATCTCCTAAATTCTAGAGAGTATAAACAAAGTCTATCCAGTCTTTCTTCATAAGACAGTCCTGACATCCCAGGAATCAGTCTGGTGAACCTTCTCTGCACTCCCTCTATGGCAATAATGTCCTTCCTCAGATTTGGAGACCAAAACTGTACGCAATACTCCAGGTGTGGTTTCACCAAGACCCTGTACAACTGCAGTAGAACCTCCCTGCTCCTATACTCAAATTATTTTGCTATGAATCTGTCCAATCCCTTTGCAGATGTTGCCTGAGCCGCTGAGTTCCGACAGCACATTGTGTTCTGCTCCAGCACAGATCAATTGTCATAACACTGAATCAAACAGCTGCACTGACCAAACAGCAGGTGGGTATGTCCATTTGCCTCAGTAAGCCCTGAGTGATATTCATAACTTGCCATCTTTACAGATGTTATGGTCACAAATAACTGTGTGCTTAACTGCATGCCTCTTCAGAAGATTATTTTCTGGAATGTTATTCAAAAAGAATGGTGATGACAAGTATTACAGTGAACTGCAACACAATACACATAAACCAATTTGTGGCAAAATTACAGACAAAGAAGTGGAATTTTGAAATCATGTTCCTGCTTTAGAATCTGGCTGAGCGACTTCCTCCTATAAGTTGTAACAAAGTTCTGAGCAAATTATGCACACTCATGCGTTTGGAATACATTAAAAAGCATCTTTGACTATTTTGATTAGTGTTCTTCTACTTGTCTGCTCCAAGTTGTACCTCCCTACACCTAACAATGCTGGAGTAACTCAGCGGGACAGGCAGCATCCCTGAATAGAAGGAATTGATGACGTTGTGGGTCAAGACCCTTCTTCAGACTGAGCATATATCAAAAGATTCAAGGAACCCTAGTTCCTTCTCCGGATGCTGTGACCAATATGAATTCTTGCTTCAGCGTCAAACAAAAGGACATTTATAGGGACGTAAGCTACTACATAGGTTTTCAATCTAAAATATAAACATAAAGATACATAGAGATAAAAATCCTCAGCAGGTTGGCATCAACTGTGGAGGAAAGATATATAGGCTTTGGAGAGGGTGCAGAGCAGATTCACAGGATGATATCAGGGCATGAAAGATTAATCAAAATTATAAAAAGAATTGAACACAGGGTATGTACAGAGAAACAATTCCACCATGGAATCTAGAATAAAACCACAAACATTACCACAAATATAAAGCTAGGAGGGACATTAGGAAACATTTCTGAATTGGGAACATGATGGAAATCTGTAACATGCTCTATTAAAAGACCAGGAGGGAGATGGGTCAATTATCATTGTAAGACTGAGACCAATAGGGTTGTGTTGGGTAAGAGTACTAGTCAATATGAACAAAACTAGATAAATGTTGAAATACAGATCAGTCTTTGACCTAATCGAATGATGAAGGAGCCTCAAGGGCTGAATGTTAAAATTCCTAAGTTGCAATTTATGAGGAAGATCTGGAATCATTTATTGTTTTGAGAAGTGTTGCCTAAAATGTATCATTGGTGTAATATCAGACTGTAAATTGTACAGAAAAGGAAGATATTTTTAAGAGTATGCGTTTTAAAGACTAAATGACAAATTTAGGTGTTATCAGACTATTTTTGATTGGACTTTAGTGGCTTTATCTTGCACTAAACGTTATTCACATTATTTCCTTTATCATGTGGATGGCTTGATTGTAATCATGTTATCATAGTTTTTATTAATGTCACAAAGGTCACAAACATCACAATGTCACAAAGCTGCTACACGCCTGTGACTCTGGTACCCGCTCCCTCTTCACTCTGAAATAACTTTTCAGTCTGCGGTATAGTTACCCACACCAGCTTTGTCACAGCTCTGAGGATCAGACGAGTGTTTCCATTCTCATGTATCCATCTACAGCCTGGAAAACCCCATCAGTGGGTTCGCTACTGACTCCTGCACCTTCATCAATGGTGGTCCACAAGGATCTCTCCTTGGACACCTAATATTTATCATCTCCATAGTGCGCCCTGATGATATAATTGCCAGATTCCAAATGTGTTCAACTGACATACTCTAATTCAGCATCACATACAGATTCTATCACTTTTTGTATGAGTGATCCGCTTGTCTCCCATCTACTAAATCCAACCAAGACCTCAATGGTAGAACAGGCAGAATGGTACCATTCGGCGCCGCCGATTTGGCGCCTCCATTTCGGGGTGTTAGAGTTAGGGTTAGGGTATGGGTTAGGGTTAGGGTATGGGTTAGGGTTAGGGTATGGGTTAGGATTAGGGTTTGGGTTAGAGTGCCACAGCGGTGGGCCAGTGGAAACCAATTTCCAAACTTGTTAACATAAAGCTGATCTCACTTGCAATATCCTTGGCATCGGAACTTCTTGCAGAGGGTGATGAATCTCTGGAATTCACTATCCCGGAGTATTGTGACGCATGGAACACTTTTATTTATCTGGAGGTATTTACAGAGGTTAGGGTTAGGGTTAGGATTAGGGTTAGGGTTCTGATAAGTACAGATATTATAAACCGAGGCGCCGAAACAGCGGCCACGAAACGGCAGTGCCGAAAAGTACCCGACCCAGAACTGGCGGTGGATGATGGCTGACTTTAGTGGAGCATCACAATGGCTGGGAAAGCAGATGAAGGCTGCAGCAGAAAAGGGACCCCAATCCCCGGTCGTCTTGGATTCCATGCCATTGGATTCTGACCCAGATCTGTCAAGGACCATGTGGTGGCAGTCTGTGCACATGTCTCTCCATGTTAAACAAAGTCACGCACAGGCGTCCTCCATGAGAGGACAGTCATACTCATTTCGAGTGACCGCCGATGATGATGATATGCTAGCATATACTATGAACAGCAAAAATGTCCTCCTATTAAATAATGACAAGCCTTCTATATCACCTGGAAACTTTATTCCCTGGCTACCAAGCCTGGTTCCTTCTTCCTTCCAACTATCTAGGCTAAACTGGGTATTACTTGAGCTTGGTCTTGGATCTGATCTTGCGGTGACAACACAACTACTCCATTGCAAGCCGTACTTCTACATCTAAGCTATCGTGAGCTCATCTAAGACTGAAAGATTGCTTTTCATTTCCACCAGACTTATCTCTTCCAGTTTTTTAAATTATTTTAAATGAGCTGCTGAAAGTGGCCATGCCTTTAATTACTGAAGAGCAAAGCTTTGGACTTTCATTCTACAGCTCTTAGCCTTGTAACCACTTTAGTTCCTTGATTTAAGATGTTCCTTAATATTTATCTCTTATAGCTTTTGCTCTTCTTTTCTAATGTCCCATTTTAGGGTCAAATTTTGCTGATTGTGCTGAAAATGAAGAACGATCTCGACCTGAAACGTCACCTTTTCCTTTTTTCCAGATATGCAGCCTGACCCGCTGAGTTACTCCAGCTTATTGTGTCTAAAATGATTTAAATGTTGTAATCACCATTCATTCAATTATGCAATAAGTGAGTTTCCAGTCACAAAACTAGCAGGGATAAATATGTATGAACCAGCATCTGCAGTTCCTTTTTATTGCATGAGGGATAAGTGTGTTATATGGGTGTTGTTGAGGTTGTTGGCACTAACACTGCCTTAATGGTATTCCTGGCATCATGTTATTACCTGAACATTTGCAGCTTCCCAGCAGTTCCTGGGCTTTCAGTTCAGCGGGTGCACAGATGGCTTGTCTTGGCACAGTCAGTGGAACCCAAGACTGTAAACTCAGCAGTGGGAAGGAGTATCTCTCTGGTGTGTAAGAACAGCAGATGTTGGTTTTAATTGAAGGTAGACATAAAATGCTGGAGTAACTCAGCGGGACAGGCAGCATCTCTGGAGAGAAGGACGTTTCGGGTCGTTAACCTTCTTCAGACTGTCAGGGGAGTGGGCGGGACAGAGATAGAATGTAATCGCAGACAGTAAGACTGGTGAGAGAACTGGGAAGTGGGAGGGGATGGAGAGAGAGGGAAAGCAAGGGCTACTTGAAGTTAGAGATGTTAATGTTTATACTGCTGGGGTGTAAGCTGCCCAAGCAAAATATGAGGTGCTGTTCCTGCAATTTGCATTGGGCCTCACTCTGACAATGGAGGAGACCCAGGACAGAAAGATCAGATTGGGAATGGGAGGGGGAGTTAAAAGTGCTGAGCAACCGAGAGGTCAGGTAGGTTTAGGCGGACTGAGCGGAGGTGTTCAGCGTAATGATCGCCAAGCCTGCGCTTGGTCTCGCCGATATACAGGAGTTGACACCTGGAACAGCGGATACAGTAGATGAGGTTGGAGGAGGTGCAAGTGAACCTCTGCCTCACCTGGAAAGACTGTCGGGGTCTTTGGATGGAGTTGAGGGGGCAGGTAAAGGGACAGGTGCTGCATCTCCTGCAGTTGCAAAGGATAGTACCTGAGGGGGGGGGGGGTGGTTTTGGTGGGAAGGGATGACTTGGCCAGGGAGTTGCAGAGGGAACAGGCTCTGTAGGAAGCAGAAAGGGGTGGAGATGGGAAGACGTGGCCAGTGGTGGGATCCCGTTGGAGTTGGCGAAAATGTTGGAAAAGGGGAGATGCAACGAGACCTGGGTGTCATGGTACACCAGTCATTGAAAGTAGGCATGCAGGTGCAGCAGGCAGTGAAGAAAGCGAATGGTATGTTAGCATTCATAGCAAAAGGATTTGAGTATAGGAGCAGGGAGGTTCTACTGCAGTTGTACAGGGTCTTGGTGAGACCACACCTGGAGTATTGCGTGCAGTTTTGGTCTCCTAATCTGAGGAAAGACATCCTTGCCATAGAGGGAGTACAGAGCAGGTTCACCAGACTGATTCCTGGCATGGCAGGACTTTCATATGAAGAAAGACTGGATAGACTCGGCCTGTACTCGCTAGAATTTAGAAGCTTGAGGGGGGATCTTATAGAAATGTACAAAATTCTTAACGGGTTGGACAGGCTAGATGCAGTAAGATTGTTCCCGATGTTGGGGAAGCCCAGAACAAGGGGTTACAGTTTAAGGATAAAGGGGAAATCTTTTAGGACTGAGATGAGAAAAACATTTTTTACACAGAGAGTGGTGAATCTGTGGAACTCTCTGCCACAGAAGGTAGTTGAGGCCAGTTCATTGGCTATATTTAAGAGGGAGTTAGATGTGGCCCTTGTGGCTAAAGGGATCAGGGGGTATGGAGAGAAGGCAGGTACATGATACTGAGTTGGATGATCAGCCATGATCATATTGAATGGCGGTGCAGGCTCGAAGGGCCGAATGGCCTACTCCTGCACCTATTTTCTATGTCTATGTTTTCTATGATTATATGCTGTTATCTCTCTGGTATTCTGTTGCTCCTCCAGGCCCATCGGGAAGCTTGTGTAACATAGTGCTCTCCGGAGTAGAGAGCAGAAAGCACTTGAAACATAAGTGACTGATGCTTGCAGCTGCCGCACTGGAGTCTGAAAAGAACGGGCATCAAATTGGGTGAAGGCAGCAATTACCTTCGCTGGCACTGGGATGGTGTAATTTAGTCTCCAAATCCTCTTTTCAACTTGTCATACATGTCGTATAGCATTTGGTCACAAAAATCTAATTCTCTGAAGCAGTGGGCTGTCGGAACAGCCAGTTAGATGAACGCCACAATCTGTGAGTGTAAGCAGGTGCATCTTTTCTCTGTGGGGCTATAGCCTGCTCTTACTTCCACGAATCATCAGTGACACTGAATTAAGGATGAAGTTGAACCCGACCATTATTTCCTCTCTGCGGGAGAAGTGTAAAGTGGTAAGAAACACAGGAAATTAAGAACTATTAAACCAATTTGAGATCGGCTTCGAAATCTCACACTGAAATAGACTAAAACACAAATCTACTGATGTGCAAGCTTCACTAACAATAGCAATCAGCATAAAAATCCTCAGAATTCGGGCACCAAATGAATAAGACAATAAGACATCCATTTGTCCGCAGTTTCAACAATGCAGCCTCTGTCAAAGCAAAACAAAATGGCTGTAATTCTACATTTTTTGGATTGTTATATCAATGCAATCAAAAGGCAATGGTATGTGAGGAGCATTTTTTAATTCATTCATTGGATATGGGCATGACAGGCTGAGACAACATTTAATTGCCCTTGAATGGTGCTCTAGAAGCGCTGCAGTCCTTGAGGAGTGGAATATCAGCAATGCTGTCATGGAGAGAATTCCAGAATTTTAGTTTAGTTTAGTTGAGTTTAGTTTATTGTCACGTGAAATAATAATAATAATAATAATAATAAATTTTATTTATGGGCGCCTTTCAAGAGTCTCAAGGACATCTAAGCGTCTCAAGGACACCTGATAGGTACAATGAAATTGTCACGTGAAATAGGTACATGATTACAATCGATCCATTCGCAGTGTACAGATACAGGATAAGGGAATAGCGTTTAGAGTAAGGTAAAGCCAGTATCGTAGATAAAGTAAGAAATGTTGCTGTAGGACTAGAGATTTCAAAGTGTGGAGTGATTGTAATATGTGATTGTAGATCTGCCTCTGTGGCTAGCACACAAATAGTGACCCAGTGACCCAGTCCCATTTTGACCCAGTGGCAGTGAAGCAACACACGTCAGGGTGGCGTGTGGCTTAAAAGGTAACTTTCAGGGGGTTGTGTTTCCATGCTTTTCTGGTCCTTGTCATACTAGCTGGTAGAGGGTGTGAGTAGGGAAGGTGCTGTTTGTGGAGATAAACTCCAGAAATGTATTTGTTGTTTAATGTTCTAGCTCCCGTGAATACTGTGGAAGGTGCGAAGTTTAATAATCAGTTAGCATTCCAGGATTAGGCATTATTTGTGATTGAGTAGTGCAGCTAAATGCATTAGTTATAGTCCCCTATTATAGGACTAACATTGTTATGTCTCTGCTTGTTTAGTGAGTCTGAGTAATTTCTGTAACACCACCCTTGCTTTGAAATTCACCATTGTTCCGTCATTGTTGCTGGGTACAAATCTTGAAATCCTACAAGTCCCCACCGAACACTGCTGCAGAATTACTTTTAAGAAGTGGCTCACGGGGAGTTCACCGTGACTTTGAGGACAACTAGAGATGGACAATGAATGTGATCTTGCCAGTGCGGTCATAAATAAAATAAAATATTCCTGTCTTTATGGGTCAGAGAGAAAGTCCATCAACCAAAATTAAAAGGTGCAAGACCAAGGGGGACCCGTTGGGTCCCGTCCCCTTAACACGCGGTTGTGGAGGGGGGGGGGGGCCTTCAGCGTCGCACACACACACACACACACACACACACACACACACACACACACACACACACACACACACACACACACACACACACACACACACACACACACACACACACACACACACACTCTCACACACACACACACACACACACACTAACCCTCCCCTTGATATTATATTAATATTATTCATTCGCTCCTTTTACCCCATCCCTCATCCTATCCACTCATGCATAACCCCCAACAGCTAGAGGGGGGGGGGGGGTAAAGAGAAAGAGGGAGGGGGTAGAGATTGAGGGGTGAGGGGAGGGGGTCACAGGGGAGGGCTGGTTCCAGAACGCAATACTCCACCACTCACCCATAGGTCCCAATATTCACCACTCCCTAGAGAGGGGGGGGGGGGGGGGGGGCGGAGAGGGGGTGGGGCAGAGAGGGGGAGGGGGTGGGTGGCAGGGAGGGTGGGAGGGGCAGAGAGTGGGGGGGCGGACATGGAGGGCCCCCACCTCCCTCTCCTCCCCCTCCTCTCCTCCTCCCTCTCCCCCCTTTCCTCCCCCTCCTTCCCCCTCTCCACCCCCTCTCCCCCCTCCCTCCATCCCCCTTCTCTCCACCCCTCTCTCCCCCCCCCTCTCTCTCTTTCTCTGCCCCGGGGAAGGGTTAGAGGGGGAGGGGGATGGGGTAGAGGCAGCACCTACCCAGTTCATAGAGCAGGCCATCTTCCCATCTCCCCCCGCTCTGCATTCCGCAGAGACCGTTCCCTCCAGGTGTTTCACTGAACACCTCCGCTCAGCCCGTCTTAACCAAGCTGATCTCCCAGTGGCTCAGCAGTTCAACTTCCCCTCCCATTCCCAATCTGACCTTTCTGTCCTGGGCCTCCTCCATTGTCAGAGTGAGGCCCAGCGCAAATTGGAAGAACAGCACCTCATATTTCGTTTGGGTAGTTTACACCTCAGCGGTATGAACGTTGACTTCTCTAACTTCAGGTTGCCCCTGCTTTCTCTGTCCATCCCCTTCCCAGTTCTCCCACTAGTCTTACCGTCTCCGCCTACATTCATCCTTGTCCCGACCCCCTGATATTAGTCTGTAGAATGGTCTCGACCTGAAACATCACCAATTTCTTCTCTCCATAGATACTGCCTCACCCGCTGAGTTACTCCAGCATTTTGCATCTACCTTCGATTTTACCAGCATCTGCAGTTCTTTCTTAATCTACTTTATTGAAAGTGGGTTGGAGTGTGTTCGATATTGTACTCATAGCGAGTCATAGTGATACAGTGTGGAAACAGGACCTTCGGCCCAACTTGCCCATACCAGCCAACATAGTCCCATCTGCCTGTGTTTGGTCCATATCCCTCGAAACTTGTCCGAGCCATTCAAGTATTCAAAGGTTTTTATTAGTCACATTCACATACACCGAGGTGTAATGAAGTGAAATGCTTTTTGCCATTTTTCAGCACACAAAAAAAGAATACAGACATAACACCAATGAGAGTCTTAAACACAAAGAACATCCCCCCACAATGGCTCCCACCATGAGGGAAGGCACAAAGTCCAGTCCCCAACCCCAGTTCACCCATAGTCGGGCCTATTGAGGCCTCCACAGTTGCCTCTACGGAGGCCCGATGTTCCTGGCCGTTCTCGCCGGGTGGTGGTGCTCCGGAGTCGGGAGAGTCCTCACGGCGGCCTGGGAACCCTGGAACGGCCGCCTCCGTACTGGAGGCCGCGGCTTCCGAAGCGGACAAGGCCGCGCCGGATGGAGCTCCACAACTGGCGATCTCGTCGCGAGATCCCAGGCTCCCGGTGTAAAGTTCGGCGCCGCCACCCGCAGCTGGCCGCTCCACAGTCCCGCAGCTCCGCGATGTTGTTCCCGGCGGTCTCAGCTCACCGGAGCTCCAGCGCGGCGACCCAGGCAAGGCATCGCCCGCTCCACGATAGCGCTCCAGTGCTGTGCCGCCGCCGAAGCTGAGGTTCTGGCGGTCCGCGACAGGAAACGCCGCTCCAGGCCCGCTGGTAGGCCGCGGGGACGGGTCGAGGCTGCAGCCCGGAGAAAAGTTGCCTCTCCGACCAGGTAGGGACCCTGAAAGGCAGTTTCCCCCTTTCCCACCCCCACCCCCCACACAAAAAAGTCTAGACCTCCAAACAAAACACTAACTAACTAAAAATAAAAATAAAACGGTGAAAAGACAGACAACTGCTGGCAGGGCAGCCGCGCACAGGACAGTGCCCCCTTAATCATGTACCTGTCTAACTGTTTCTTAAACATTGGGATAGTCCCAGCCTCAACTACGTCCTCTGGCAGCTTGTTCCATACACCCACCACCCTTTGTGTGAAAAAAAGGGTGTACAAAAAGCAGATTCCACCACCATGCGAGCCAAAGATATGAGACGACCCGACCCTAGTTATCAGAAGCAGCTGTGTAATGTGAGAGGGCCATCAGCCACCTTAAGTCACCTGCTATATGGATGCCCTTATGAAACAGAGCCTATGGTTCACAGCTGGTTTCAAATGGGCACTAGGAGCGTTAGAGGTATTATTCTGAACTGAATAAAGAGGAAGGGACTGGCATGTTTAATACAAACCAGCTGCAGGCCTGTGCAAATGGCAATTTGCAGCTGTGATCGAAGGAAAGAGCTTTAGGGCTTGATTTTTGAAAATGTTCCACCAAGATTATTTTGATCTTTTTTCGATGCATTCTCTGATTCTTACCCAGTTCTCAATTGAAGTCTCATCTTTGAAGTTTCTTTGACGTTACAGCAGTCGACTTAGACAACTTTCTTTGAGGATGTGAGAGTGTACACAGATGCAGAGTTGCACACAGGAGATAAAATAAACACAGCCATAGGAACAAAATTACACAGAGTTAGATCTTGACTGAGAGGTGGTGCACAAAGAGTGATAGAAAGTTGGCTGCACTTTTCACACCTCTTGCATTTGTTCATTTGCATTGACGTCACTGGAAATGAAAATCATCAGAGATGCAAAATGGGTTACTGATACACTATCACTCTTTTTCATTCGTCAAAAGCTACTGAAGATAGACACAAAATGCTGGAGCAACTCAGCGGGTCAGGCAGCATCTCTGGGGAAAAGGAATAGGTGATGTTTCGGGTCGAGACCATCAGATTGAGAGTCAGGGAGAATAAATCAGGGATTAGTCAAAAGCTACCACTAATTGTGATTGGGATAGTATAAAGGTGCGATGCAATAATCTGTGCCTATTTTGAGATACATCCACCACAATACAATGACAAATTTCAAGGCATGCTTTATTTTGAAGTACAGACACAAAAGTAGAAAGCCTTTCATTCTCTGCTTTCTTCAGAGAAATATCCTCAATTGTTTAAGCACCCTTTTAGCGCAGGGACTATTTAGTGCCTTGCATCTATCCACAGTTTAATGAGATCATGGTTTATCTGTACTGTTAACAAAAATCTATCAGCCTTGCATTTTTAATTAACAATAGGACCATCAACAATTTCCATTTGCAGAAGATAGACACAAAAAGCTGGAGTAACTCAACGGGTCAGACAGCATCTCTGGAGAAAAGGAATAGGTGACGTTTTGGATCGAGACCCCTCTTCAGACTGAATCATAGAAATATTCAGGAGAATGAAGTAGATGAATGTGTAGCTGGAGAAATAAGGCAAATGGGAAATTAGGAGATGGGAAATTCTGGGGAAGTGGGACCTGTATAGTCTGCATGGGTTGCATCTCAACATAATAAGAATCAACGTTCTTACTGGAAGGTTTGTTCAGGTTGGTTGCAGGATTGATGGTTTGGGGATGGTGAGGATATTGCTTAAAACCTACTAGGCAGTGAAAGAGACCAGGATGTAGCAATGTAAAAAAAGGATCGTTAACACTAGAGCATAAAATTGTATTGTCTTATATAATACGGACTGGGACATCGGGAGCTCGCGGGTACGGGTGGGAGACCGCTTTCTGGAGATCCCGCAACGCGACTTCTCCAGCCCGTGTCGCGGGGTTGGAACGACTCGGAGCGGGGCCGTACATCGCCCGGCGCGGCTTTAATGGCCGCAGGACATTCGAACGCCTGCCGGGGCTCCAACGTTGTGACATTTAGACCTGGAGCGGGGCTGTACATCGCCCGGCGCGGCCTAAAATGGCCGTGGGACTTACCATCGCCCGCCTGGGGCTTCAACATCAGGAGAAAAATGGAGAGCAGGGGAGAGAAAAGACTTTGCCTTCCATCACAGTGACGAGGATGTTCACTGTATTGGATGGTTGTGTGACTAGTAGGAATCGTTTTTTTGTTTGTATGGCTGGAGAAACAGAGTTTCGTTTGAGCCTCACTGAGGTTCAAATGACAATAAATATTGTATTGTATTGCATTGTATTGTATAGGAACATATTAAAAAAGAGAGTAAGTAGGTCTAAAATAGATCTAAAGTAGCTTTAAGATCATGTATCTAAATGCATGAAGCATAATAAGCAAAAATAGCGGCATTGCGGATGTAGCCAACCTGAACCATTGTTAATCCTGGATAAATTGGAGCAGCCATGGCATTAAATTTGAGTACGGGATTATGTACTGCTGGGCCATTTTGGTCGTTAAATGTGCCTTTGCAGAGCTGAGACAAGCTGCTGAATGGTGCCAATATGTGTGTGGCCCAGACAAGTGCTGCAGAGAAAGAATGGGACATCTGCAGATTCTTGCAATGAGGTGTAAAATGCATAGAGCTGATTGGGAAAATGCAAACCAGATATACATAGTGTCAATAATGTTGCGAAGCCTTACTTTGTTAGTTGTTGATTGGTTGAGATATTAAGCTTTGTCTGGGTTGTCTGAATCCCAAGGCACATGTTGCATTATTCATCTGTTATCTTCCTTCTCGAAGCCTTGCCAGATACAATGTATTAGTTACTATGTTATTGGGTTAGGGAACTGTCAATCATGTACTGTTGTAATCGATATGTGTTATTGGACTGTACAGAGACCACCTCCATGTAGTTCGGCCCCTCAAGGTTCAGGGACCTATTAAAGGCAGCCCCCCCCCCCCCCCCTGAGGTCCTTTGTCGATCTTCTGGAAGAGCGCTTGGGACTGCATGACCTTTTGGAGTGTCTCTGCTTGCACAATGCTAGAAGGGCTTGGCCAAGCAGATACAAGGATCGAACCCGCGGTGGTTAGGTATTGTATAGGGGAATTTGTGTTGTGTTATCCAAAATAAAGTTTAGTTGCTCAAGTACTTGATTCAGTATTTTATTGGCTGAAACTAGACCACGGGAGCTTAGAACGAGCTATTACACCATAACGATAATGTTCTCAGAATTCCAAAGCCCTGCTAAAGACTGACAAGATGGATCAGGTGCAGTCAAATATAAACAGGTAATGCTGGAAATACTCAGCAGGCTGGACAACATTAGCAAAGGCAGAAATTAAGTTAATGTTTCAGTAGGACTGAGAAAAGGTAGAAATGAAACATTTTTTTAAGTTGCAGAGAAGGCGGAAAGGGTGGAGAGAACAGCAGAAATGTTTTTGATCCTTGGATGTCGGATACTCAGCAATGATGGCAAGGCTGCTGGTCGGGTGTGTGAGTAGCTGTGGTGTGTGATGGAGGGTGTCAGAACTGATTCAGAACCTTGTAGGAGGGAGAGGTCCTGGAGCAGTCAAGGGCAGAATGTATTTAACTAGCATTAGGAAACCATGGGTGGGAACTGGGATGCTGCCAAACAGAGGGAAGATAATAGCAAAACAAATTTACAGGGAATTTACGGAGTGTGCAAAGGAAATGGAGTATTGATCATAGCTAACTTAAACTATCCTCATGTGGACTGGGATAGTAATAAAATAAGACACTCAGAGGAGGAGAAATTCTAATATGTTCAGGAAAACGTTCTTGACCAGACCTGCTTGCTCAGCAAGGAGGGAGGTATTGCTTGACTTTGTTCTGGAATGAGGCATGCTAGGGGGAGCAAGTGTCAATGGGGAACATATAGGGAAGACCAATCATAGTATAATAAGATTTGGAATTGTTATGTAATTGGGCTGAAACATGGTTTTCTGTCTCTCCCTTCGGGGGAATGCGACTCTTTCTGTCGTATCCCCCCTTCTCTGCCTCCGTCTGCGCTGAGGCCTAATGGTGGAGCTGGCGGCCTCCAACTGCGACCGACCTCGAGGCTCCGGAAGCAGAGCCAGCCAGGACTTACAATGCGAGGCTGGCCGTCTTCGAGCTGTGGCGGCGTTCCGGCGTTCCAGTGGCAGCGGCACGGCTCGGGGCTGAGACGGCGCTCCGGTGAGGGCGGCCTGGCTCGGGGCTGAGACGGCACTCCGGTGAGGGCGGCCTGGCTCGGGGCTGAGACGGCACTCCGGTGAGGGCGGCCTGGCTCGGGGCTGAGACGGCGCTCCGGTGAGGGCAGCCCGACTCGGGGTTGAGACGGCGCTCCGGTGAGGGCGGCACGGCTCGAGGCTGAGACGGCGCTCCGGTGAGGGCGGCCTGGCTCGGGGCTGAGACGGCACTCCGGTGAGGGCGGCCTGGCTCGGGGCTGAGACGGCGCTCCGGTGAGGGCAGCCCGACTCGGGGCTGAGACGGCGCTCCGGTGAGGGCGGCACGGCTCGAGGCTGAGACGGCACTCCGGTGAGGGCGGCCTGGCTCGGGGCTGAGACGGCACTCCGGTGAGGGCGGCCTGGCTCGGGGCTGAGACGGCGCTCCGGTGAGGGCAGCCCGACTCGGGGCTGAGACGGCGCTCCGGTGAGGGCGGCACGGCTCGAGGCTGAGACGGCGCTCCGGTGAGGGCAGCCCGACTCGGGGCTGAGACGGTGCTCCAGTGGCTGAGGAGGCGTTCCGGCGGCGGCAACCTGAATCCGGGGCTCGGCCGCGGGCCAGTGGACGACATTGTCGGGAGCTCGCAGGTCACAGGTTGGTGCCTGTTTTCCGGAGCTCCCGCGGCAACAGCTGCGTCCGCTGGACTGGAGTGCGGCAGCTTCGACCACCCCGGGCCCCGGAACTTGAACCGGCCCGTTCGCGGAGCTCGGTTGAGCCGCGGGACTGACTACCATCGCCCGGTGGGGTAACAACATATCGCCTCAGCGCAGAGGGAGAATGAGGAGGGAAGAGACAGTAACTTTAAGACTTTTGCCTCCATCACAGTGAGGAGGTGCCTGGCGAACTCACTGTGGTGGATGTTAATTTGTGTTTATTGTGTGTTTTGTTGTTTATTATTATATGTATGGCTGCAGGCAATGAAATTTCGTTCAGACCGAAAGGTCTGAATAACAAATAAAGGATCTAATCTAATCTAAAGGGTTGTGGATCACTTTAAGGTTAAGATAGTCAATTGGGGAAGGAATAGTTTCCCTCGGATGAAGGTGGACCATGGGAGATCGTTTGGGCAGGCTGGGCTTCTCTTACATGGAGCTGGCAATGGCCTTTCAGGCCGAATAGCCTTTTTCCTCCTTGTGGGTTTTCTGTGATTCTATAATCACCAATGTTGTCTCATACCTCCCGCAAGCAATCTGGCATTATGTTTATCATTCTTCAATGTCAATAATAACTTTGTTAGTTATTTTTGGTGAATTGGTTCCCTAATGCAGTATTACTTTCACAGGCGATATCAGATATGTTATTCTCTTCTTCTGCTTAAAATCCGGCTTACTGTATATATTCCTGTTTACAAATATAAGGTTTACAAATCTAATTCCAGCCCAAATGGATGAGTATAATAAAATATCATCTTCTGATTTTAAAAGTTGGATTTCATGCCTCCAACAGTTCTTGTCAGAATAATGAAAAGTGAAATGGATATTGGCGTGGACATGGACAGGCCTGTGGAATAGGTGAACTTATGTTGGATGGACTTAAAGCAGGTATGTTTCAGAGAAGCTTGAGAGGAGATGTGATGGAAGCATTCAAAACAGCAGAGCCATGGAGAGAAAGTGTTCCTGTTAGAGGAAATGTTTGGAAGCTGAGGATACAAATGTGAGGAGATAGTCAAAACAACTACAAGTAGCATATAACTGGCTTTTTTATGCACCAGGTGGCTAGCATCCCAAATATGGTGCCTGATGGGATGGAATAATAGTTTGCAGATTTAGTCAATGTTGGAAAGAAAATAATTGCTGAGATCTGGAGAGAGAGAGAGAGAGGACAGCTGCGCTACTCTCACAGGCTCCATTGCAATAGCCGCCTTCTGTGGTGCTCCCATACTATGATTCCATTCTACAATCTATGGTCGATAATTAATCTTATGTTGATCTTATAGAGGTGTGCATAAACATGAGAGGAATAGATTGGGTAGACACACAGAGTCTCTTGCCCAGAGTTGGGGAATTGAGAACCAGGGGAGATAGGTTTATGGTGAGGGGGAAAAGATTTTTAAAGGAACCTGAAGGGAAACTTTTTCACACAAATGGTGGTGGGTGTATGGAACAAGTTGCAGGAGGAGGTAGTTGAGGCAGTTACTATTGCAATGTTTAAGAAACATTTAGACAGGTACATGGATAGGACAGGTTAAGAGGGATATGGGCCAAATGCAGGCAGGTGGGACCAGTGTAGATTAGGCATGTTGGTTGGTGTGTGCAAGTTGGGCCAAAGGGCTGTTTCCACATTGTATGACTCTCGAAAGACAACCCTGTGTGGCTTCTGTGTGCTGCATGTGGCATTTGCTATTCCCATTTTTGCTTGCTCAGTCCTTTTCATCGACTGGAGATGACTGGAAGTAAAATCACCATTGGCAGGTATCAAAGAAGATTCTAATCATCTGACTTAAGACAAGAATCGGGAGATTCTAATAAATATTAATATTCCCATTACATTTGCAATAATATTCAAAGTAATTACTTTAAGTAGTCACTTTAACTAATTCAGTACAAGGCACAACTTTTTTATTGATCTGGAATTCATTTTTATTATGAGCTGTTGTGAAAATTATATGTATTTAGCTCCTATGGTTTCTTCAATTCACTCTGGCAGAAAAGAACTAAATAATGCAAAGCATTTAAAATAATAGTTTGCATCTGAAGGATGAGTATTACATTCATCAATTATTATTATAATGTTCAAAATATATACCAGGCTTATGGTCAATGGCAGCAGGAAGACAGCTATGTAGATATTAATATTAGAAGTTGAGATCTGGATAATAGTAGATTCTGCAACATATGGGGACAATGTATCTCAAACATTCTGGATGAGTGCATGAAGGCACAGCAGTAGAGTTGACGCCTTTCAGAGTTTACAGTGCCAGAGGCCCGGTTTCGATCCCGAATATGGGTGCTGTCTGTACAGAGTTTGTACGTTCTCCCCGTGACCTGTGTGGGTTTCCTCCGAGATCTTTGGTTTCTTCCCGCATGCCAAAGACGTACAGGTTTGTGTATTAATTGGCTTGGAAAAAATGTAAATAATTGTCCCCAGTGTGTGTTAATGTGCGGAGATCACTGGTTGGTGCGGACATGGTGGGCCAAAGGGCCTGTTTCCGTGCTGCCTCTCTAAACTAAACTAAAGCAGCACAAGGGTATAATCAAGAGAACATGCTCCGTTATGATTGCAACAAGTATCACCTACAACACCATTTTCCCCATCAACTACAAGTGTAGATTTAACGCATTTGTTGTCCCTTGCTGAGGCTGATATTAGCTCACTGTGACTTGCACCATCCAACACCCAGGCAAGAACTAAAAGTAAGCTTTCCTCATTGCGGCAGATGAGCTCAGGGGTGCTCTGGGATTTGATCCCAAGGCCATCTGGTTAGGAGGCAGACGTACTCCAGAATGTGCCAGCAGGATGCCTCCGATCATATTTATTCAAATGACAAAATGTTGCCATCTGTCTTTTTTTAATATTAAGTGTTTACGGTTGGTCTGTTAACTCTTTCACAGCTTTAATTTAGATTTAACAAAATAGATTCAGCAACACCATGTCCTGACTTTCTGTTATCTCTGTAATTTGTCTGTTAAATTCTTTGCAATGGGACACTATGAATGTGTTGACTACCTTAAAAAAATAATCAAAATGAAGTATATTATTACCAGAAATGCCTGTGCATAAATTGATGAATTAACCACACTCTGGGAGCTCCTGTGAATCGCCCACTCCACTAAAGCATCAATAAACAATCTTGTAAGTGCTTTCAGTGATTGGTTAAAGAGAGAGGTTTGGTTGGTTTTCAAACAATCAGTAGGGTTCCTTTGGAAGGCAGGTGTACGTACAATAATGGATGTAGGTTAATTGTGAAGTGTTAATTAATCCTTCTGATTTCTTCTATTATTTTTGCATCTTTTAATGATTTGTCCCTCTCCTCGCAAATCACTGAGTGACTATGCCAAAGTCTCATCCTCTGGCAATGATATTACTAGAAAGACCCTGTGAGTATACCTGCTGTTTCTTATTTTCTGTGAGATGTCATCATGCCTGTTGGGAGTGCCTCTTCCTCAGTTGGTTGGGGTGGGGAAGCGGTAGTAAATAAATTCAAAGTGCACTCAAAATGAAGCACGGATTCCCACTTTGTTTCTAGCCGTTACTCTTGTGAAGGAATGCTTTGACTGTGTACAGGTGGTGGTGTGAAAATGAGTTCCAATATTCTGTTTGGTGATCAATGTGTAGTCTGCAGAAGGAATCTGGGGAACTTCATGGAGAACTTCAACAAGTTCGCAATTAATCAAGTGATACAATTATCATTGAAGCTTTGAAACCTCGCCCTAGGATCTATTCTTCCTGGGGACCATTGGGTGACAATACTATGCAGGTGGTCAGTGAAGATTGAAGCTTAATTTGCAATAATAAAGTAACAGCACTCAGAAACCATGAGTTTGAGTTTGAATTTAGTTTATTGTCAAGTATATTGAGGTACAGTGAAAAGCTTGTGTTGCGTGGTAACCAGTCAGCAGAAAGACAATACATGATTACATTGGGACATTCACAGTGTACCGATACATGATAAAGGGAATAACATGAATAACGTTTAGCAATCATTGTTAATGTAAGAAATGTTGCTGCAGGAGGAGAGATTTACAACAGTGGAGCAATTGTAATGCGTGATTGCAGGTCCACTTCTATGACTAGCACTGGGTTGGGCACCATCATGGACTGCTGACTCTGCAGCAGTGTGCAGATGAGGGAAGTCTGGGATCATGATGGGATGGGGGTAAAGACAGTCTTGCACTGCCCACATGTTACCCTTCTGTGTTTCCTGTGTTAAGATGCCCAGTTTGTTTTGCACATAAATAATTTACACTCCTCTGTTTAAACGATATTCTATTTTTCTTCCTACCAAAGTGCATAACCTTACAATAATGCCAGGCTGTTTGCAGCTCTACTGGTGTTAATCAAAATAAGGGAGCTTAGACTCCCGGCACCAGTCAATGGGCAACAGTCGAGAGCGGGAACTCTCTTGGCCTGGGATATTGAAACAGATTGCAGTCATCCCACTTTCCTGACAGCTAATTCTTTGGCAACTGGTGGTAAAATTTATGAACGTTCCTGGTCTATGTGGGTGAAGAGTACTTCCATTGCTGGCTTTACAAGCAGTTTCATTGGAGAGCTGTCCTTAGGCTGGAAAGGATTGGCAGGCATGGTGCTGAAATGAATTGCTGACATTCTTCAACATTTTAATTGGACATATGTGTAAAAGCAGGCTTGTGAGGTAATGGATTTTGTGCCTAATCTTTACAGTAATTTCCTCTTTCTACGCTCTCAAGAACGTTTAAGAAAAGAGCTTCCAACCCCATCACACCAAATCTGCTGCCATGATTTTCCTAAAAATGTCAATATACTCTGAATTATTTTAAAGAATATCTGAGGTAAGTGGTATTATTTACTAGTGAGCCGGCAAACTTTGTGTTGGATTCCCCTCACTATTGTGGCTGGCATTAAGATATGAAACAGATTCTAAAAGTACTCGGCTGCCGAGAGGTACCAGAAGTCTGCACAATAAGCAAATGGGGTCAAGGAATCATGACCGACCCCTTTCAATTAATTTTTCAATTTCTCATATTCCACAGCAAATAATTTCCATCTCTGGGGTGGTGACCACGCTGAGGAGACAACTGTTTCATTTCATGAAGGCTGGTATTAATTAACCTGCATCTGAATCCCTTTAGTAGGTATGTTACAATACTTACCTTCAGCGGCGCTGCAATTCTGCCGCTGGCCGTATGCGCGATTTTGGCGCGTTTGAGGGGGGAGGGGCGGGGTTAAAACGCGGTTTTCTGGTCCTGGTCCTGGATTATATTTTGTTGGAGTGCAGGTTTTGGCTGAGGAATCGTTCCGAGGGCCGTTTTTCTTTGTTTTTTTTTAATTCGCCCGACAAGTTATTCGCTGGAGTGATTTTAAAATCAGCTTCTGAAGCTGTCAACGCCGACAACGGGGCCGGATTTTACGTAGGAGACAGGTAAAAGAAAGTAGTTTATATTTATGTATAAAAGTGTTTCTTAAGATGTATTTAATTCACATTTTAAGTAGCGAAACGGTGATTTTTCCCCCCGAACGAACCGGCAGTGTATTTGCTGCCGATACGGGTTTAAATCCACTGCAACCTCAACATTCCAATTGATAGCGTTCCAGAAAATCACACTCACAAGCTGATTTAAATGGCCATTAATTTACAGGTATTAAACTTAGACCTATAAACCCATGACAATGAGATTTAAAAATTATGTTATATTGTGAATTCTTGTGTGAATGTTAATCTATTCTTAAGAAATGGATAGATGTTTAGATCTAGTAATTGAATTTTGTAATTAGCTACAGTTAGGTAATTAACTAATTATATGCTTTAATTTCAAGTTATCTAAGTAAGATTGTTTCATATTTGTTTCAGAATGCTTCAATCTATAATTTAAAATTTATTTCAGTTCTCTTAATTTTTAAGGAAGTTATGGGCTTTTGACTGTTCTGATCACAGCTTTTGTGTTAAGCCAATGAAAAAGCAATAGGGAACAAGATGCTAATTTCCGAGTATGAAAATGGCCATAACTTTTTTAATACTGAAGATATGAAAGTGAATCGGGTGTCAAATTAAACGTCTTTTTATGCTTTATCTGATGGGATAAATTACAGACTTGATTTTTAAAATCTCAAAATTTTGTAACATTGCTACCTTTAGTACCTTGTGTCGAAAGGAACTGCAGATGTTGGTTTATACCAAAGATAGACACAAAGTGTTGGAGTAACTCAGTGGGTCAGGCAACATCTCTGGAGAAAAAGGATGGATGAAGTTTCAGGTCGGAACCCTTTTGGGTGTCTATCGCCTTTGTACCTTGATGGTTGAGTTATATGCTGCTTTCTTTATTACAACAGTGAATGGCCCGGTCAGTGCTGGTTAGGTTACTAGTCAAGTCATTAGAGACCCAATTAATAATCTGGAATTAAAAAGCAAACTAGTCTCTAGTAAGGATGTTCACACACAAAATACTATTTATTATAAAAGCCCAACTACTGTAATTCAATGCATAAGAGGAAATAATAGGGTAACATGGTGGCGTAGCAATAGAGCTACTGCCTTACAGCGCTGGGGACCCAGATTCAATCCTGACTATGGGTGCTGTCTTTACGGAGTTTGTACATTCTCCTTGTGACCTGTGTGGGTTTTCTCCGAGATCTTTGATTTCCTCTCACACTACAAAGATGCACAGATTTGTAGGTTAATTGGCTTGGTATGAATGTAAAATTGTCCCCAGTGTGTGTAGGATAGTGTTAATGTGCGGGGATTGCTGGTCGGTGTGGACTCGGTGGGCCAAAGGACAATTGATGTTGCCCTTGCTAGCAACACCTCAAATCCTCCCTAAAAACATATTTTTATTCTTTGGCTTTCGACACTGGCTGAGGCATTGCTCCTGTTTTTAGTGCTTTTAATGTCTTTTAATTTTTAGTGTGTTTTTTATAGTCCTTCGTTGTACGGTTTTTAATGGTTTTTAATTGTTTGTAATAGCTTTTCGTTCATGATTTCTCATGTACAGCACTTTGTGGCAACTGTAGTTGTTTAAAGTGCTTTATAAATAAAGTTATTATTATTATTATTATTATAACACCCAGATCCTGATAAATATCATTCAAACATTGTATTGTGTTGTCTTTAAACTGCTTTAGGACAACATAATCCCATGAATGGCAATATGGATGGAAAATACAGGATGGGGCTCAGGCATAGAATACAGAAGGTTTGTATCACTACATAAATATTTCTACTAGGAATTGGAAATCCTGCACAAGAGAGATGCACAATCCGACCCACAGCATCTGTTGAATGGTCACTGCCATCAATAACCTTAGATTCATTTCTTATTTCCTTGCTGCCTAAGTAATCTTCCTGTTTCCATGGTGCTCTCTAAGTGTTCCAATTAGACAAATTACTCTTATCTCAATCGTATACATGAAAATATGTCTACTGCTGCACATGAGGTCAATTCATCCTTATCATCAGTCTTGGATTAAGAATAACAATATCCTCAGCAGAACCGTCATCTATCCCTTTCTTTTGTTTTACCCTGTGCTCAGTGGGTTAGTAGTGATCACATGAAGATGATAGTGGCATGATTGACTGTAGCCCTACCTGGCCACTAACGCAGGGAATTCAGCCATGACTTTTAGTTTACTTGGGTTTAGAGGTACAGCGTGGAACCAGGCTCTTCAGCCCACTAAATCCACGTCCACCAACGATCACCCCTACACTAGTTCTATGCTACACACTAGAGACAATTTACTGATGCCGCTTAACGTACAAACCTGCATGTCTTTGGAATATCAGAGGAAACCCACACGGTCACAGGGAGAATGTACACACTCCGTACAGGCAGCACCCATAGTCAGGATTGAACCCGGGTCTCTGGTGCAGTAAGGCAGCAACTGCTGCCTGTCCTGCTGAGTTACTCCAGCATTTTGTGTCTATCTTCGGTTTAAACCAGCATCTGCAGTTCCTTCCTACAATTCTATTGCTGCGCCAGTTATCTGGTTGTTGAAATCAGATCAGGGCCCAGCCTAGTTCTCATCTCACCTAATGTTCTGCACACCACTACACACACAAGCGGCATATACTGGATCAGGGTCATTTCTCCCATCTGGGCTGCTGAACCTGATATTACTCCTGAAGCAGCAGGTTCGGTACACAGCAGAAAGCGCACTGCAGAAGATAAGAAATAGATGCAGTAGTACGTCATTGGGCCTGCTCTGCCGTCCAGTATGATGACTGACCTATTTACCTCAGCACCACTTTCCTGGAGCAACTCCATATTCTTTGTTGCCATAAAAAATATATTGACCCCTGTCCTGCACATATCCGGTGTCTGAGCATCCATAAGGATCTTGGTAGAAAATTCAACAGATTCACTACCCTCTGGGTGAACAACTTTCTTCTCAGATCAGTCTTGAATAGCTGACCCCTTATTTTAAGACTGCAACTCTTGGTTCTAGATACCACAGCCAGGGGGAACCTTGTGTAAACCTGGCTGTAAAGTTCCTTATGAGTTTTATAGGTTTTATGAGATCATCTCACATTTTATTAGGCTCCAGAGAGTATAGCCATAGAATGTTTAATCTCTCCTTGTAAAATATATTACAGCCCAGGAGTCAATCTGGTGAATTTTCACTGTACTTTCGCTGTCGGTATTAGTTTATTATTGTCACGAGGTATCGTGGAAAATACTGTTTTGTGTGTAGGTAGGGAGACCAGATAACGGCCAGGAACATCGGGCCTCCGTAGAGGCAACTGCGGTGGCCTCAATAGGCCTGACTTTGGGTGAACTGGGGATGGGGACTGGACATTGTGCCTTCCCCCACAGTGGTAACCAATGTTGGGGGGATGATTTTTTTGTCTGTACGTAATCCTGTTAGTCTTTGTCCAAGATGGCTGCCGTGAAGGGAGAGTGGACGCTGGCGCGCTTTAGCTGCCGCTGCTCTCTCTTCACATTGTGTTTTTGATTTTTTGTTTTTGGACTGAATTCTGTTTTTAATTTGTGTTTCTGTGATGTCTTTATTATTTATTTTATTCTGATTATATATTTTTTTATTCCTGTTAATCTCTGTAAGGTGTCCTTGAGATGTCTGAAAGGCGCCCAAAAATAAAATGTATTATTATAAGTGCATCATATATCAGATGTGGTCTCACCAGGGATCAATATAGGGGTGGCACAGTGCTGCAGCTGATAAAGCTGTTACCTTGTGGCACCAGAGACCCACTTTCGATCCTGACCTTGTCTGTGGAGTTTGCATGTTCTCCCCATGGGCTTTCTCCAGGTGCTCCGGTTTCCTCCCACATCCCAAAGATGTGCAATTTGTAGGTTAATTGGCCACTGCAAATTGTTTCTGATGTGCAAGAAGTGAATGGGAAAGTGGGATAACATCTGAATGGGTGATAGATGGATCGCATGGACTCGGTGGGACAAAGGGCCTATTTTCATGCCATATCTCCAAACTAAACTAAATGTCATTGGAACAATACACATCTGCTCATATTCTTGAATGCTCTTGCATCTTAATTAGAATGCATCTTATTTAGGAGAATAACATGCCATTTGCCTTCCTAATAGATGATGAAACTGCATGTTAAATTTCAGAGATCCATGTACGAGGACACCTTTGAACACCAACACCTTTCAATCTTTCACCATTTAAAAAAAAATGCTGACTTTCTAGCTTTTCTCCCAAATTGGATGACCTCACATTTCTCCACCTTGGATGACCACCACATTTCTCCACCCTCTAATTTCCTTTCCCATTCACGTTGCCTGCCTATAATTCTGTGAATCCTCTCTGCATCCTCTTTACAGGTCACACTATCGATCACTTTTGTATCAGCAGCAGACTGGATAGCACACCACACAAGCTTTACACTATACCTCGGTACACGTGACAATAAACTAAATTGAACTGAACTGATGATGACACTGAATCGAGGCCTGCATTGAATTCCACACTCAGCACTATGTTGTGTACATGGCTATCAGAACCACTTCAAATCATGTAGTTTTACACCAAATCATAGTGGCAATGTTTTTGGCATTTTTGTTAAATTACTGTTGCATTAATGATGTTCGATGTACTGTTTCTACAGCTCTGTTTGAACAAATGCTTGCAACCTTGCCCACACATCTGTAAAGAGGTCAGGCACATTCAGCACATAAACTGCATGTCACTGAAGCTTAGTCTGTAAACCACCTTGCATTTAATCATCTGAATGATTGTGTTTTGAATGAGGGCTGTAAACCAAACACAGAAAAGTAGGATTGCTGCTGGTGATAGTAATGGGAAATGTTTAGTGCATTCATCTACCTTTCTCTTAGGTACTTCAATGGAGTTAATAACCTGCTTAAAATAAAGAGGTTAGGTTGATGCTAAAATGGTAGAGATAGATACTTTAGCATTATTTCCCGATAGAAGTATATTCTGTTGGCAGAAATTGTATTCTAAGCCACTTTCATATATGCCAAGGGTTTTCTGATTATTACCGGCTGTACAAGGTTCCACCAGTAGTTTAGGGTCTCATAAAATTCAGCCTGGAGCAGCAGCAGTACTCTGTGGGCCTAGGAGTCACTTCTTGTTTTGGCTCTCTGCTTTTGTGTGACTCGATGTGGTCTGTGATGAATTTTCATCAGCAACACAGCGGCATGGTGGCACAGCGGTAGAGTTGCTGCCTAACAGCGATTGTAGTGCCGGAGAAATGGGTCCCATCCCAACTACGGGTGCTGTCTGTACGAGGTTTGTACGTTCTCCCCGTGACCTGCGTGGGTTTTCACCGAGATCTTTGGTTTCCTCCCACACTCCAAAGACGTACAGGTTTGTAGGTTCATTGGCTTGGTATAAATATTCAAAAAATTGTCCATAGTGTGTATAGAATGGCGTTAATGTGCGGGGATCGCTGGTCAGTGCAGACCCGGTGGGCCTAATGGCCTGTTTCCACACTGTATCTCTAAACTAAACTAAACTAAACTAACAAAGTGAGAATCGACGTTTATTGTCACAGTGACTGCCTGGCCCATATCCTGAAGACGGGAGCCGGGTTTGGTAAGGCACAGACCAGGCCCCAGAACAAATGATTCCAGCGGGATCAACCCTGATAGCAAACAGCAGCCAGTACACTGATGGTTCAGCTCTAAACTGCCCCTTCAGAATAAACAGCAATGAAATATTGTAGGTTGTGTGGCTTCACTGCTGAGCTGCAATGAACAGGCCAGTGGCTAGAAATGTGTCCTGAATTGTTATGGTAAATATGAAAGTCACAGCTGCACTTTGTACTTCACCTCCATGGGACTGAGTTTATGGGTTTCGGCCCGAAACGTCACCTATTTCCTTCGCTCCATAGATGCTGCTGCACCTGCTGAGTTTCTCCAGCATTTTTGTGTACTTTATGGCATATGACTTACCTGCTCTTTTAGTGCAGGCATCTGAGGCTGAATTTCAATTGCCGATGCACCGTATGAAACCAAGAAGCTAGAACGTTCATAGACTTGCAATCATACAGCTCCGAAACAGGCACTACGCCTCATAGAATTAGCACCACCCATCAGGTATGGTATCATTCATTGGTATTGTGGCTCTTGTGGCTAAAGGGATCAGGGGGTATGGAGAGAAGGCAGGGATGGGATACTGAGTTGGGTGATCAGCCATGATCATATCGAATGGCGGCGCAGGCTCAAAGGGCCGAATGGCCTACTTCTGCACCTATTTTCTATGTTTCTATGTTTCTATTAGTTTTATGGTCACTTGTGTCAAGATACAGTGAAAAACGTTTTGTGGTGTCCCAGTAGATCTTGCCATACATGAGTAGGGTGTTGATCTGAAACACAGTCTGTCCATTCCTTTCTCAGATGCTACCTGACCTGTTGAGTTTACTTTAGTTTAGTTTAGAAGTGCAGAGTATAATTGAGCTCTTTGGCCCACCGGGTCCAGGCCGACAATCAATCACTCATACACACCAATCACTCATACACACCAATGGAGTGGTGGCGCGGCCCTGGCTGCTGAGGCCTAATGGAGCTGATGACCTCGAGGCTCCGGAGGCAGAGCCCGTCAGGACTCGCCCTGAGCTCGCTCCCGTGAGGGTGGTCCGGCTCAGGGCTGGAACAGTGCTCCCGTGAGAGTGCTCTCGTGAGGGCGGCCAGCCTAAGGGTGGAACGAGGCTCCCGTCAGAGCGGCCGAGCTCGGGGAGGTGCGGCGCTCGCAGCCCGAGGGAGGTTCGGCGCCCATGTCGGGGCGGCCCGGCCCGAGGGAGAAGCGACGCCCAAGTCGTGGCAGCCCGGCCCGGGGAAGAAGCGACGCCCATGTCGGGGCGGCCCGGCCCGGGGGAGGTTCAGCGCCCATGTCGGGGGCGGCCCAGCCCGAGGCTGAAGACGGCACGATACTCACGTGAGGGTGGCTGGGACGGTGTTCTGGCGGTGGTGGCCTGAGTCCGGGGTTCGGCCACGGGCCAGCGGCTGCGTCTGCAGGACTGGTGGGCGGCAGCTTCGACCACCCCGGGCCGCGGTGTTTGAGCCGCGGGACTGATTTGTAACATCGCCTGAGGGGTATCGCCTCAGCGCAGAGGGAGAAGAGGAGGGAAGAGACTGCAGACCTAAGACTTTTGCCTCTATCACAGTGAGAAGATGCTGGGTGGACTCACTGTGGTGGATGTTAATATGTGTTTATTGTTGTTTTTATTGTATTATATGTATGACTGCTGCAATTTCGTTCAGACTTCGGTCTGAATGACATTAAAGGCATATCTATCTATCTATCTATCTATCTATTTATTCTATGTTATCCCACTTACATTACTCCCTACACACTGGGGACAATTTACAGAGGTCAATTAACCTACAAACCCACACATCTTTGGGATGTGGGAGGAAACTGGAGCATCCATAGGAAACCCATGTGGTCACAGGGAGAACGTGCAAACTCCACGCAGACAGCACCCAAGGTCAGGATCGAACCCAGGTCTCTGGATCTGTGAGGCAGCAACTATGCCACTCTCAAATTCCTCCAATACTGTATTTAAAGATTCCTGCATCTAGTTTCTTGTCTCCTTTTGATATGCCTGGACTAATGTGGAACAAGGCAATTTTTCAGTTACATTTGCTGGGGAGTATTGAAAAAATTAACAGGACAACCTGTTCTTGGACTTTGCCTATTATTGTTACATGTAGGTATGTTACAATACTTACCTTCAGCAGCGCTGCAGTTCTGCCACTGGCCGTGTGCACGACTTTGGCGCCTTTGAGGGGGGGATTAAAATGCCGTTTTCTCCTGCCCGTCACAGATATATTTTCTCGGGCTGCTAGCTGATGCTGAAAAATTGTTCCGACTTGTGTTCTCGGAAGTTTTTATTAAAAAAGTCGCGGGACAATTTAATCGCTGGAGTAAAATAAAAAAGCGACTTCTAACGCCGTCAACGCCGACAACGGGACGGATCTCCCGTACGGGACAAAACATACGGTAGGTCGATTATTTTACATATAAACTTGCTTCTTAGGATGACTTTAATCAAAATTTCATCGGTGAAAATGTGATTATCGCCCCATACGAACCGGCAGTGTTTTTCCTGCTGATATGGGGTTTAAATTCACCGCAAACCGCAACGTTCCAATAGATCGCGTTCCACAAAAACCCACTCGCAAGATGATTAAAATGGCCATTAATTTACGGGAATTAAACATTAAATTCCTTCCATTTGGCCTATAAATTCATGACAATGAGATTAAAAAATCATGTTATATTGTGAATTCTTGTGTGAATGTTATTTGGACACAGGCTATTTAAAAATGTTAATCTTTTCTTAAGAAATGGATAGATGTTTTGATCTAGTAATTGAATTTTATAATTAGCTACAATTAGGTAACTAACTAATTATATGCTCTAATTTCAGGTCATCCAAGTAAGATTGTTTCATATTTGTTTCAGAATGCTTCAATCTATAAGAACAAAATGTCTTTCAGTTCTCTTAATTTTTAAGAAAGTTATGGGCTTTTGACTGTCCTCTATCACAGCTTTTGTGTTAAGTCAATGGAAAAGCAATAGGGAACAAGATGCTAATTTCCGAGTATGAAAATTTTTAATACTGAAGATATGAAAGTGAATTAGGTGTCAAATTAAACTTATTTTTATGCTTTATCTGATGGGATAAATTGCAGACTTGATTTTTTAAATCTCAAAATTTTGTAAATGTACAAGAAGGAGAACATCTTTGTTCACATGCTGTCCAGTCAAATCATACCATATATGCGTACATTCAAGCCATACACAGTGAGTAGTGCACAGAGAAAAGTCACAGACGGCTGATATACAATGTCACGGCATTACAGTGTATCAACTGTAGAGAAACTGCAGATGTAAAAAGTGCAAAGGCCATCATGAAGTTGTTTGGGAAATCAGAACCACACCCTTAGCTTATGAGAGGTCCGTTCAGTAATTTGATAACATCAGGGAAGTACCTATAAAAATGTTCCTTTGAAGTAGATGTATGAAGGGCTTAAATATTAATTGTTTTTCCTTCTCTAGATATTGTCTGACCTGCTGAGCATCTTGAGCATTCTTTGTTTTAATTTAAATTTTTCAGCGTGTGCTTTTTCTTGTATTTCAATTTATGAATATACTTTGGAGTGAATCCAAAATGGGGGTGACTGTACACATCGTTCTTCTGGAGAAGGTGAGGCCCTTGGCTGTTGATGGGCCAAGGACCTGAAGTCCAGGCCATGGTGGAGATTCAATTTGTGGAAATGGCTACCTGAAGGTTATGTCCAGAAGTTCCGTGAAGTGGCCTGGGATTGATCAGGTCATTGAAGACTTGTTGAAGTCCCACTCAGTGCCTCAGGATGGCATGCCACACTCCTGGTGGAATTCATTGTGCTCTGACTATCACCTCTATCTATGCCTCACAATAGTATGTACTTCTGTCAGGTCTCTCCTCAATGTCTGCTCTCCAGAGAAACCAAACCATGTTTATCCATCTGCTGGATCTTCTCAAAAAGCCTCCATGTCCTTCCTGTAATGGGGCAACCTGGAACTCATCGTTGATTCATTCATTGACAATAAAAGAGATGGAGGCTAACCACCCACCACCTCTGATCAAGCGACTCCTTCTCCACTTCTGACGGAGTCCACAGCTCTCACCTCTTCACAGAATCAGAGTAGAAGCAAGTCACTCTCAATCCAAAGTAATGCCCAACAAAGAAGACCGCCTTTCATAAATAAATGGTATTTTGATGGCTACAGCTTTATTTATTTACTTACAATAGTGATATGAGGAGACCAACAATACCTACTAATGAAAGTCGAGAGAGGTGCTGTGAATGGTCAGAATGAAACTCTGGCTATGTCCTCTGCTCATATCTTCACATTTTTAGAAGTGCCCTTCGTTTATGATGCAGGTTTGTCCTCCTCCACTCCATATCATCACCACACAGTTCCACAGTTCCACTTGAATTCTTATTTTATAATATAAAAGCAAATTAACTTGTTCTTCCAGCATCTGCAGTTCCTTCTTGAACACTTAACTTGCTCTCTTTCAGGTTTTCCTTCCTTGATTGGCAGCAAATGAACAAACAAATGATTAAATCAGAGTGAATTTGTGCTAATGAAAAAGATCTGAGGTTCCACTTGCACATTGAGAGATATCCAACATCTGTTTGCCAGTCTCTTGCATTTATATTGAGGTGGCTAGCTTCCTAAAGCAGACAGCAGGACCCATGAAAATGTGCCCTTGGGGCTGGGAGCTTGCTGCACCACTATAAATATAGTGTTGCTGGGGAAGGAATTTCAAGACTTGGACCCTGCGACCATAAAGGCACAGCAATATCTATCCAGGTCCGGATGGTGTGTGACTCAGGAGGGGAACCAGCAGGTGGTGGTGTTCTCATGTGCCTGGAACCCTTCTCGATGGGAGGGGTTGTGAGCTTGGGAGGTACTTTGGGAGTATTCTAGATGAGTAACTGCTGGACATTCTTCCCCTGGACACAGTATAGCCAGAATACAAATACTGGTGGAGGGAATGAGTATTTCATGAGGTGGATAGGTTATCTTTCAAGGAGAATGGCCTGTCCTGCTTGGTGTCATGTTTCCTGTAAACTGCAGTATTGAAACTGCACAGAACGTTGAAACTGCCACAGAACAGGAGATCCTTTTTCCCTGTGGCGATCAAACTGTACAATTCCTCCCACTTCTGGAGTGGGGTAGATTGACTCCCTCCCCCAATTTTGTTCATCGCTCATCCTGGACTTTTCTACTCGATAATTTAATTTCATGTTTGTGCAATATTATGATCCATGCAATAAATGGTTACTTAAATTTCATAATTATTCATAATCATAATCGTAATTTATTAGCCAAATATGTTTTGCAACACGAGGAATTTAGTTTGCCATACAGTCATACCAAAAAAGTAACAAGACACACAACTACATAAAAAATTGACATAAACATCCACCACAGAGACTCCTCCCCATTCTCCACTGTGATGGAAGGCATTAAAGCCTTATCTTCTTTTCTCCTTTTCTCCCACGGTCAGGGGAGTTGAACTATCCGCAGTTGGGGCGAATGAAGCTACCGCAGCCTGCGATCAAAGCTCCCTCATCGGGGCGATCGAAGCACTCGTGTCGGGGTGATTGAAGCTCCCACAACGGGGTGATCGAACATCCTGCAATCGGGGCGGTTGAAGCTCCCATAGCTTGGAGCTCCCAAAGTTGGTCGCTAACCAGAGACCATGAGCTCCACATTGTTAAAGTCCGCAGGCTCCAAATTCTGGTCGACTTTGGAGCTCCAAAGTCGATTCCTGGTAAAGGGATCGCCAGCTCCATGATGTTAGGCCGCAGTGCGGACGGAGCTACAACACGGAAAAAGTCGCAGCTCCGTCGAGGAAAGAGATAATAAAAGTTTCCCCCAACGCTCCCCACCACCTCCGACATAATACAAAACAAAAGATAAACTAAAACATACATTTTACAACAAACTAAAAACACAAAGAAGGAAAGAGATAAGACAGACCACTGGCGAGGCAGTCATCAAACGGCACACCCTTATGACAGTATATTGCACATGGCACTAACAATGCCTTGTAACTGTATCTTTTCACTTGTGGCAGACCCATTTCCCTCCTGGATAAATAAAGTTATATTGTATCGTATTCACCCAGACATGCAGAATGTTTTCTGGCTTGTGTTGTGGAGGTGTGCATGGCAGGAGAGGAATCGCGTATAGAGTTAAAGAGAGAATCTGCATGGAAACAGTTCCTTTGGCCAACTGAGTCAATGCTGGCCATCAACCACCCATTTACATTAATCCTGCACTAATCTAGTCTAATTTAATTATCTTCATATCGTCATCAGCTCCTCCTGGATTCTACACAATAGGGACAATTTACAGTGGTCAATTTTGATTTAGGGGGAAACTGGCGCCCCGGGGGGAACCTACATTGTCAGCGGGAGACCATGCAAACTGCACCCAGGTAGCACCTGTGGTCAGGTTTAAACCCAGGTATCTGGCACTGTGAGGCACAGTCTCAACCATCTGCACCACTGTGCCTGCCAAAAATTACCCTGGGTTTCTACCTGACAATATGCTTTCTATGGTGCATCTGGAGAGGTCTGCAAGAGTCTTAAGGGATTGGACAGGCTAAATGCAGGAAAAATGTTCCCAATGTTGGGGGAGTCTAGAACCAGGGGTCACAGTTTAAGAATACCATTCACCATTTAGGACTGAATGAGGAAAAACTTTTTCACCCAGAGAGTTGTGAATCTGTGGAATTCTCTGCCACAGAAGGCAGCGGAGGCCAATTCACTGGATGTTTTCAAGAGAGAGTTAGATATAGCTCTTAGGGCTAATGGAATCAAGGGATATGGGGAGAAAGCAGGAATGGTGTACTATTTAGAATGATCAGCCATGATCATATTACAGAAACATAGAACATAGGTGCAGGAGTAGGCCATTCAGCCCTTCATCCCCATGCACCACCATTCAATATGATCATGGCTGATCATCCAACTCAGTATCCTGTACCTGCCTTCTCTCCATACCCCCTGACCCCTTTAGCCACAGGGGCCACATCTAACTCCCTCTTAAATATAGCCAATGAACTGGCCTCAACTACCTTCTGTGGCAGAGAGTTCCAGAGATTCACCACTCTCTGTGTGAAAAATGTTTTTCTCATCTCGGTCCTAAAGGATTTCCCCTTTATCCTTAAACTGTGTCCTGGACTTCCCCAGCATCGGGAACAATCTTCCTGCATCTAGCCTGTCCAACCCCTGCTTCTATATTCAAATATTGAATGGTGATGCTGGCTCTAAGGGCCAAATGGCCTACTTCTGCACCTATTTTCTTTGTTTCTATGTTTTTTCAGGCTCATGCTGAATTTCTTTAGTCTCCAGTCTCAGTGGAGCAGTTGATGTGCTTTGTTGGTTGTGGCTTCAATGTGGTTGGTTCAGGACAGATCATTGGTAATATATACCTCAAGGAACTTGAAGCCCTCAACCATTTCCACTTTGGCAACATTGGTGTTAATTGGGTCATGTACTCCACTACACTTTCTGAAGACGATAACTAGCTCCTTCATCTTGCTAACATCCAGAGAGATCTTGTCCCGACACCATGTTAGCAAGTGCTTTATCACCTTCCTGTACTCCGTCTCATCATTGTTCATGATCCAGCCCACCATCGTGATATTACCTGCCAAATTGTAGATGTAGTTGGAGTAGAATTTAGCTGCGCAATTGTGAGCATTTAGGGAGTACAACTCCTCCCTCTTCTGTAGTGGGGTAGACTGAGACTGAGACTGACTCCCCCCCTCTACAATATTTGCACATCCCAATACTTTCCACTCGTCACTTTAAATTCATGTTTCATGTATTTGTGTTTTTGTGTTCTTATGACTGTTGGCAGATCAATTTCCCTCCTGGGATAAATATAGTTCTATTGCATCGTAACGTATAATAGGAGACTGTGAAGGCATTCTTGCAGAGCACCGATGTTGAGAATTCTTGTGGAGGAGGTGTTATCGCCCATCCTCACTGATCTTGGCCTGGGAGTCAGAAAGTCGAGGATCCAATATTAAGAGGGGTGTACTGACTGTTATGTCCAGGATTTTGGTGATACTCAGGTGGAGCTTTCGTCACTAAACAGGAGTCTGACGTAGGTGTCCTTGTTGTCTAGGTGTTCCAGAGATGAGTTTCAGGTCAGGGAGAGAATTGACGACTATTTATAGGTATGTTACAAAACTTACCTTCAGCGACGCTGCAGTTCTGTCACTGCCCGTGTGCGCGACATTGGCGCCTTTGAGAGAGGGGCGGGTTTAAAATGCGGTTTTCTCCAGGCTGTTCAAATCGATGTTCGTCAGGCTGTTTAGTTGCTGAAGAATAATCGCTCCGACATTCGTTCTCTGGAGTTATTTTTAAACTGCGCTGGATTATTTAATTGCTAGAGTAAATTAATAATCATCTTCTAAAGCTATGAATGCCGTCAACGGGATGGATCTCACGTACGGGACAAAGTAAGGTACGCCGTTTATTTTTACATTAAAAAGTGCTTCTTAAGATGCCTTTAATCGAAATTTCACGTTGCGAGAAGGTGACTTGGGGGCCCATCCGAACCGGCATTTTTTTTCCTGCCGATATGGGGTTCAAATTCACTGCAACCGCAACGTTCCAATCGATCGCGTTCCACAAAATCCCACTCGCAAGATGATTAAAATGGCCATTAATTTACGGGAACACTAAATTCCTTCCGTTTGGCCTATAAATTCAAGACAATGAGATTTTAAAATCATGTTATATTGTGAATTCTTGCGTGAATGTTCTTTGGACACTTAGTCTATTTAAAAATGTTAATCTTTTCTTAAGAAATGGATAGATGTTTAGATCTAGTAATTAAATTTTGTAATTAGCTACAATTAGGTCACTAACTAATTATATGCTTTAATTTCAGGTCATCCAAGTAAGATTGTTTCATATTTATTTCAGAATGCTTCAATCTATAATCTGAAAATTTATTTCAGTTCTCTTAATTTTTTTTAAAAGTTATGGGCTTTTGACTGTCCTCGATCACAGCTTTTGTGTTGTCAATGGAAAAGCAATAGGGAACAAGATGCTAATTTCCGAGTATGAAAATGGCCATAACTTTTTTTAATACTGAAGATATGAAAGTGAATTAGGTGTCAAATTAAACTTATTTTTATGCTTTATCTGATGGGATAAATTGCAGACTTGATTTTTTAAATCTCAAAATTTTGTAACATTGCTACTATTTATATTGACTTCACCGGCATCAGAACATTGTAAAACAGTTCTGGTCAAAACACTGAACAAATTTCATTCAGTTTATAGTAGTGTTAGTGGCAGTGCAAGTGGACGGATGTAGTTTAATTATAGGGCACATAATAGATTTTTCACTTCGATGTAGATTTACCAAATGATAGATTAGATATTTCAGCTAAGTATACTGGAGTTAAGAGAGCATTTTTATTAGCAACTATAAAGTCAACATTAGGCAGTTTGTCAAAGGCTTGTAAATAGTTATAGTGGTGAAGTGGATCAGTAAGATTTTCAAGAGGCTCTGTTCTGTGGATATACTGGTGTAATTGCCAGTCTTTTACCCAGGGTGGAAATGTCAAATACTGGAGGACCTAGTTTTGAGGTGGGAGAGGGAAGTTTAAAGGAGATGTGTGAGGCAAGTTTTTTTTTAAATTCAGAAAATGGTGGGAGCCTGGACCCTGCCAATGGGGGAAGTGGTGGAGGAAGATACGACAGCAACATTTATGAGGCATTTGGCCGCACACATCAACAGGCAGGCACAGAAATCGCTATCAAAACATGCGGGGGGATACAATTTATTGGCAGCCATGCACGCGCATGCGCACACGTGCGAGACTTCGGTCGTGGGCCCTGTGCACGGTAACATCGGGAGCTGACCTGGTTAGTGACCCACTCCGAACTCCAGCAACAGCAGCTTCGTCCGCCCCGAATCGTGAGGTTTGAATCGGCCCTTTCACGGGGTCTTTCATCGGCCAGTGGGGGCTTCAACATCGGGAGCCTCGGTCGCCTCGATGCAGTTTGATTTTAAGCCGCGCCGGGCGCTGAAAGGCCCCGCTAACGGGCCGATTCAGCCCTTAGATAGCGTCTGATAAAGCGTCTTACAAAACATGGGGGGGGGGGGAATTGTCCCCCATTTCTCAAAGCGGGGGGGGGGGGGTGGGGGGAGAAGGGCTTTAGTCAGGGAGGTGACCAAGAACCCGATGGTCACTCTGATAGAGCTCCAGAGTTCCTCTGTGGAGATGGGAGAACCTTCCAGAAGGCCAACCATATCTGCAGCACTCCACCAATCAGACCTTTATGGTAGAGTGGCCAGATGGAAGCCACTCCTCAGTAAAAGGCATATGACAGCCCGTTTGGAGTTTGCCAAAAGGCAACTAAAGGACTCTCAGACCATGAGAAACAAGATTCCCTGGTCCGTTGAAACCAAGATTGATCTCCAAGCGAATGTTGGAAAGCCCAGTAGGACAGGCAGCATCAATGGAAAGAGAAACAGTGTTAACGTTTCAATTCAAAGAACCTGCTTCAGAAATGTTACAGTAACTCTCTTTTCTTTCCATGGCCAAAACATTGCTGGCTTAAGCTGACTCCTGGGTCAACATTGCTAATTCCAAATTCCATCCTTTGACTTGCCTCTCCTTATCTCTGCACAATATTTCACCCTTTTAAGATCCCTGCACACGTGGGATTGAAGAAAGAAAACAAACATCAATGTACAGGAAAAAAAATCATATTTCAATTTCACTTCTCATAATCTCGGGTTTTTGCAACCAATGAGGTACTTTTGAAGAATACACTCTGATAATGTGGGCTATGTTTCAAGCCCAAAGGTAAAGAAACATAAAAAGTATGAGGGAAAAAGTCATTTGACCCTGCAAGCCAGCTCTGCCTTTCAATACGATCATGGTTGTTCATCCATCTGGATACCATATTGCTGCTCTCTTCCTTTAAACCTTGATGCTTTTTCTATTCTGAAGTTTATCAATTTCCTTCTTGATTATATTCAATAACCTTGTCCCTGTCCATATCTGTGTTTTGCAGTAAAGAGTTCTTCAGGTTCACCATCTTTTGTGAAGAAATATCTCATCTCAGTCTGAAACTCTTCCCCTGTAACCTGAGAATCTGACTCCTCATTCTAAACATCCCAGCCAGGGGAAACATGTTCTCACATCTAATCTGTCTCGGCCTGTCAGAATTTTGCACATTTCAATTAGATCTCCATTCATTTTTTTTATCTGTAGTGAATACTAACCTGATCTCTTGTCCCACCAACCCAGGAATTAATCTCATAAACCTTCATGGAGTTTCTTCCAAAGCAGGTATATCCTTTATTTGGTAAGGAAACTTAAAGTGCACACGATACTCTAAGTGTGGTCTTAGTAAGCCCTGTATAATTGTAGCAAGCCATTCTTCTTCTAAAAAACTTTAAAAATTCATAAAAAACACTTAAAAACTTTCTCTCTGAAAACCAAGATGCCAGTTGCTGCCTTAAGTTATTGCAGAGCATATATCATTTCACTGAGGATTAATCAAGAACATCCAAGTCTCCTTGTACATCAAAACTTATTCATTTAACACCATTTGTTATTTTTGTGCCTTTGTTTTTTATACCAAAGTAGATGACTTTGCATTAGTCTCCACCTTATAATTCATCAGCCAAGTTTTTTTTGCCTTTTTCTCTGTTTGTCTAAGTTGCATTGTCTTTTTGGCGCCCAACACAGGCAGCTATTTGTGTACAAGTCACAGAAGCGGATCTTCAATCACACATTACAATCGCTCCACACTTTTGAACCTCTATTTAGCAATGTTACAAAATTTTGAGATTTTAAAAATCAAGTCTGCAATTTATCCCATCAGATAAAGCATAAAAAGAAGTTTAATTTGACACCTAATTCACTTTCATATCTCAAGTATTAAAAAAGGTTATGGCCATTTTCATACTCGGAAATTAGCATCTTGTTCCCTATTGATTTTCTATGGACATAACATAAAAGCTGTGACCGTGGACAGTCAAAAACCCATAACTTTCTTAAAAATTAAGAGAACTGAATGAAATTTTCAGTTATCATAGATTGAAGCATTCTGAAACAAATATAGAAACATAGAAACATAGAAATTAGGTGCAGGAGTAGGCCATTCGGCCCTTCGAGCCTGCACCGCCATTCAATATGATCATGGCTGATCATTCAACTCAGTATCCCGTACCTGCCTTCTCTCCATACCCTCTGATCCCCTTAGCCACAAGGGCCACATCTAACTCCCTCTTAAATATAGCCAATGAACTGGCCTCAACTACCCTCTGTGGCAGAGAGTTCCAGAGATTCACCACTCTCTGTGTGAAAAAAGTTTTTCTCATCTCGGTTTTAAAGGATTTCCCCCTTATCCTTAAGCTGTGACCCCTTGTCCTGGACTTCCCCAACATCGGGAGCAATCTTCCTGCATCTAGCCTGTCCAACCCCTTAAGAATTTTGTAAGTTTCTATAAGATCCCCTCTCAATCTCCTAAATTCTAGAGCGTATAAACCAAGTCTATCCAGTCTTTCTTCATAAGACAGTCCTGACATCCCAGTAATCAGTCTGGTGAACCTTCTCTGCACTCCCTCTATGGCAATAATGTCCTTCCTCAGATCTGGAGACCAAAACTGTACGCAATACTCCAGGTGTGGTCTCACCAAGACCCTGTACAACTGCAGTAGAACCTCCCTGCTCCTATAATCAAATCCTTTTGCTATGAAAGCTAACATACCATTCGCTTTCTTCACTGCCTGCTGCACCTGCATGCCTACTTTCAATGACTGGTGTACCATGACACCCAGGTCTCGCTGCATCTCCCCTTTTCCTAATCGGCCACCATTTAGATAATAGTCTGCTTTCCTGTTTTTGCCACCAAAATGGATAACCTCACATTTATCCACATTATACTGCATCTGCCAAACATTTGCCCACTCACCCAGCCTATCCAAGTCACCTTGCAGTCTCCTAGCATCCTCCTCACAGCTAACACTGCCCCCCAGCTTAGTGTCATCCGCAAACTTGGAGATATTGCCTTCAATTCCACCATCCAGATCATTAATATATATTGTAAATAGCTGGGGTCCCAGCACTGAGCCTTGCGGTACCCCACTAGTCACTGCCCGCCATTGTGAAAAGGACCCGTTTACTCCTACTCTTTGCTTCCTGTTTGCCAGCCAGTTCTCTATCCACATCAATACTGAACCCCCAATGCCGTGTGCTTTAAGTTTGTATACTAATCTCTTATGTGGGACCTTGTCGAAAGCCTTCTGGAAGTCCAGATACACCACATCCACTGGTTCTCCCCTATCCACGCCACTAGTTACATCCTCGAAAAATTCTATAAGATTCGTCAGACATGATTTACCTTTCGTAAATCCATGCTGACTTTGTCCAATGATTTCACCACTTTCCAAATGTGCTGCTATCCCATCTTTAATAACTGACTCTAGCAGTTTCCCCACTACCGATGTTAAACTAATTCCCCGTTTTCTCTCTCCCTCCCTTCTTAAAAAGTGGGGTTACGTTTGCTACCCGCCAATCCTCAGGAACTACTCCAGAAACTAAAGAGTTTTGAAAGATTATTACTAATGCATCCACTATTTCTGGTGCTACTTCCTTAAGTACTCTGGGAGGCAGCCTATCTGGCCCTGGGGATTTATCGGCCTTTAATCCATTCAATTTACCCAACACCACTTCCCGACTAACCTGGATTTCACTCGGTCCCCTGCTATTTCCGGCAGATTATTTATGTCTTCCTTAGTGAAGACGGAACCAAAATAGTTATTCAATTGGTCCGCCATATCCTTGTTCCTCATGATCAACTCACCTGTTTCTGACTGCAAGGGACCTACATTTGTTTTAACTAATCTCTTTCTTTTCACATATCTATAAAACTTTTGCAGTCAGTTTTTATGTTCCCTGCCAGTTTTCTTTCATAATCCATTTTTCCTTTCCTAATTAAGCCCTTTGTCCTCCTCTGCTGGTCTCTGAATTTCTCCCAGTCCTCTGGTATGCTGCTTTTTCTGGCTAATTTGTACGCATCATCCTTCGCTTTGATACTATCCCTGATTTCTCTTGTTATCCACGGATGCACTACCTTCCCTGATTTATTCTTTTGCCAAACTGGGATGAACAATTTTTGTAGTTCATCCATGCAGTCTTTAAATGTCTTCCATTGCATATCCACCGTCAACCCTTTTAGAATTAATTGCCAGTCAATCTTGGCCAATTCACGTCCCATAAGTTACCTTTCTTTAAGTTCAGAACCATTGTTTCTGAATTAACAATGTCACTCTCCATCCTAATGAAGAACTCAACCATATTATGGTCACTCTTGCCCAAGGGGGCACGTACAACAAGACTGCTAACTAACCCTTCCTCATTACTCAATAAAGCATATAATTAGTTAGTTACCCAATTGTAGCTAATTCCAAACTTCAATTACTAGATCTAAACATCTATCCATTTCTTAAGAAAAGATTAACATTTTTAAATAGCCTAAGTGTCCAAATAAGATTCACAAGAATTCACAATAAAACATAATTTTAAAATCTCATTTATATTAATTTATAGGCCAAATGGAAGGAATTTAGTGTTCAATTGCTGTAAATTAATGGCCATTTAAATCAGCTTTCGCGTGGGATCCTGTGGAACGCGCTGGTTTAGAACATTCCCATTGCGGTAGATTTGTGCCCCAAATGCCTAGAAAAATACTGCGGGATTTAATGGGGCCCCCAAATTAGCTACTCGCAACATAAAACTTTGTATAAAGGGATCTTAAGAAGCGCTTTTTAATGTAAAAATAAACAACCTACTTTCCGTTGTCCCCTGTATGAGACAATGGTCGGCGGTCGCGGGTTTGGAGGATAATTTTTAAACTACTATAATAATTAAATAAACCCGCTAAATGTAAAAATAGCTCCATCGAACAAACCTTCAAGCGATTTTTCGTCAGCAACTAAGTAGGCTGAACAAGCTCGATTTGAACAGCCTAGGGAAAATCGCGTTTTAAACCCGCCCCCCTCTCAATGGCGCCAAAATCACACACACGGGCTGGGACAGATCTGCAGCGACGCTTAAGGTAGGTTTTGCAACATACCTACTCTATTCCTACATACACAGTGAATGGCTCGAATGTAATCATGTATTGTCTTTCCCCTGACTGGTTAGCATGCAACAAATGCTTTACACTGTACCTCGGTACATGTGATAACTAACTAACTAACTAACTAACTACTCACTGTCACACCAAATTTGATGTGATTAAGAAACTTTAAGACACTACATTCTGTTCCCTTATCAAAATTATTGATATACATTATGAATGGCAAATGCTTAAGCATCGATTCCTACTGTACCTCACAAGTTATCAACTACCACCCAAATAATTATGCTTTTTCCTGTTTGTTAACCAATTGTCAGTCCATGCCAATCCATTACCCTAATACTATGCACTTCAATTTTACCTACCGACCCTATAGATTCATGACAGACCAAACCAGATGACATAAATATCAAGGGAAGAAACAGTTGGAGAACAGGACTACAAAGGGATTGGCTACAGATGATACAAGAGGAACTGTTAAAATAGGAAGTTCAACCACCTGTACAGCTATGCACATGATGTCCATAAAATAACAGAGCTGATACTATTCAATATGTTGCAAATTAACAAATATTGAAGATATTGTTGTGACATGGTTACAGGAAGTTCGGAACTGAGAATTGAACATTATAGGGTAGAGTAGAATATATTCACTGAAGAAGAAGAAAGAAAGAGAGGTGCATTAACAACATATCAACGACAACATCAGTTGAAATAAAATTCTAAATTGCATCAAGATTGGTTTTAACTTTGGATGATTGTGAAAAAATGGTCATATCACATCTAACACCTGCTGATTGTTCATTTATTTTGACCTGCATTTTGTACAATCAATCAAAATCAAAAATATCTATTCTATGTAGGGTGCATTACTATATGTAATATCTAGGATTTATTACTTTTTTGTTATTTTTAGGTTACAGGCTCCCAATCCATTGAAAAATAAACCCTCAGTATGTCTGCAGACTATTAGGAGCATTTCACACATATGAAATAGTGATCCTGTGGCCAGTAAATTTACCAACCACTCCCACCAAATAAATCATTGTAATTAGAATGATGAAACTGGCAGGAAGACAAACTGTGGCAGATCATTGACCCCATGCTGTGGTGAATCACTGAACAACAGACTTAACGGCACAAGTAAAAACTGATTAAAGATTATTTAAAAAAAAATATGCCCTCCATCTTTCCATCTAATTTAGCCTAATGAGCAGCAAAGTAGGACGGGCAAGATTCAGCCAAATGTCATTTAGTTTTTAGTTTTAGAGATACAGCACAGACACAGGCTCTTCGGCCCACCGAGCCCGCACCAACCAGTGATCTCCTGCATATTAACACTGTCCTACACACACTAGGGACAATTTTACATTTTACATTCATACCAAGCCAATCAACCTTCAAACCTGTACGTCTTTCGAATGTGGGAGGAAACTAAGTTCTCGGAGAAAACCCACGGAGGTCACTGGGAGAATGTACAAACTCCGTACAGACAGCACCTATAGTCTGGATTGAACTCGGGCCTCTGGCGCTGTAATGCAGTAGCTCTCTACCTCTGCGCCACTGTGCTGCCTCCTAATTATGCTGGCAGTCTCCAAAACAGATTCAGTTCCTTATGACTTGTGGCTTTTGCTGTTGTCGCAGATTTATCCCACGCCTCTGCTTAAAACTACATTGTTTGAAATTAATTTAGTATTTGATTCTTCTTTGAATTATAGTGTGCATGAAATTATGATAGAAAAAATGAGGGAAAATTGTTTCCTGGTGTTAAGAATCATTATCCAAGGACATAGTTTGAATATAATCAGTGAAAGAACCAAAGGGAGTTGAGGAGAATTGGTTTTCTACTGTGGGTTGTATTTATGTAAAATGCATTGCCTGGAAGTTGATAGAAACATTTTCAGTTATAGCTTTCATGAAGGAATGGAGCAATGCTCAAAGAAGAAAGTAAATCCAGGGCTTATATGAAAAGGCAGGTAAGGTGGACTACATGGACAGTGCCTTCAAATAACTATCACAAGTGGCCAGCACTGGCATTGCATTTTTATTAACCAAACCATTAGTAACAATGGAGCAAAGGCATTGAATGTGAACATTTTGCTTTAGACTTTAGAGATACAGCATGGGAACAGGCCATTCAGTTCACTGAGTCCATACTGACCAGCGTTCACCTCGTGCACTACCAATATTCTACACACTACGGACAATTAACAATTTTTTACCGAAGCCAATTAACTTACAAACCAATATGTCTTTGGATTGTGGGAGGAAACTGGAGGACTTAGAGAAAACCCTGTACAGATAAGACCCGTAGTCAAGATCGAACCAGGTCTGGCGCTGTAAGGCAGCAACTCTACCGCTGCGCCACTGTGCAGCTTTAAGTTGTCAACAAATCCGTCACAATATCATTGAATGACAGAACAAGCCCAAGAAGCTAAATGCTTACTTCACTTCTCATGTTAATATCATTCTTTTATTTTGTGTTTGAAATACATTGATACACTCTACTGAACTGCGTAATGTTCAGATTTACTTAGCCATAGGATAGGATAAATGAAAAAAAAGATGGGATTAAATAGATAGGTTAATGAGTTTTTTTACACCAATGAAATCTTCATCCTTACTTACTGTATTGCAAAGAGAAAATTAGGAACCAGTGTGTACCCCACTATCCTACCTACTGCAGTGTCCCAAGATTCCCAGGTTCAGCATTACTGGGTCTGCACATTGGTGGAAGGAAAAGGGATTTAGCCTTTGGAGTTTCCAGATGGAATAGCACCAGAGGAAGCCTGCCAATTGGACTGGATCTGGATCTGGATCTAGGTGTCCTTAGAGATCACAGAAGGAAAAAAATGGTTTATAATTTTTAACCACTGGTATTATGTGTGAGCTCAAACATTGAGCAATCGTTTTCATACAGCCTGGTTGTGGGGCAGACCGTGGCAGACAATGTCTGGCAGGATGGAATTCTTACATTGCCAGTGTAGGAATTTGTACATTGCTACCTTCCAAAATTTCTGCCAATTCCTACCTTCCCTATGGCTAGGGAAAGAGCAGCATCTGCAGAATCTCCTCCAAATCACACACCGAGCCTACATGGTAATGCATCACTGTTCCTTCATTGTCACTGCATCTCAATTTTGCAACTCTCACCCCACTAGAAGGATTGCAGTGGTTTAAAGCAGTGACTCACTACCATCTTCTCAATGGGAATTAAAGATGGGCAGAAAAAGCTGAGCTTAGAAACATAGAAACATAGAAAATAGGTGCAGGAGGTGGCCATTCGGCCCTTCGAGCCATTCATTGCGATCATGGCTGATCGTCCCCAATCAATAACCCGTGCCTGCCTTCTCCCCACATTCCTTGATTCCACTAGCCCCTAGAGCTCTATCTAACTCTCTTAAATCCATCCAGTGATTTGGCCTCCACTGCCCTCTGTGGCAGGGAATTCCACAAATTCACAACTCTCTGGGTGAAAAAGTTTTTTTTCTCACCTGCAGGAAGCTTGCCAGCTGCCTGCACCTCAAGTAGTCAGTGAAAGAAATTGGTGTCAAGTGATACGATATTTGTTTTCCATGCATGATGAAAGTTCGCTAGTGATCTGTGCAGAAGAATAGTCAATTTACAACAATGTAGTTCCATTTCATTTTTGTAACATAACATAAATATTTTACATAATTAACCTGGATCTAAATTGAGTGCTCTAAAGACGTTATCATTTCTGCATGCTAACAAAATCTTCGGTGAATTGAATCATACATGATAGGAATGTTAAGATATTAATTTGGGCCCCCTTAAATGATCTTCCTGATTCTTATGCTGTAGGATGACAAGTTCTTTTCACAAGCCTCTTTGATGCACGCAGCTCATGTTTTAACATGCTGGGCTGTATTTCTTGAATGATTCCGCACAAAATTTGATTTCTAGAAATCTAAAATGTTTAGGAAAGCCTTTGAAATCTTGACTTATTCAATCCTCAGATCACTCGAGATCCCAATTGTTCATCATCTCCAGCATCATGTTTTTTTTAACCAAAAAAACGATTAAAAAGAATAGTAATGGGCATTTTATAAATGTGCTTGGTTGCTATAAGCCTTCAGTGCCAGCTGCTTATATTGGCTAAAGCTCCCAGTGACTCCCCCTCGGTTCATCTTAATTAGCTGACCCATGGGTTGGGAAAGATTCATATCCTAGAGCAAAGACTTGCAAAAATCCATGTCTGAGGTGTTTTGATTGCTTTGGCACTGAAAGTTTTATGAATTTTGTTAAAATGGAGTAAAACAAAACAGTTAATAAAAGTTCATTTCACAATGACAGCTATCATATCACTGGAAAACAATCGGGAGAGCCATGCCAGACCCCATTACTTGTGAAAACCACAGTGTAGTGAGGTGTATAATGCTGATGAGTGGGCTGAAGGGATTTCAGTTCATTTCTCTCCCTCTCATACAGACATCCACCTGAATGCACTCTATAGTGTTTCCAGCTGGACACTGTACAATATCAGTAAACCTTCCTCCCCAGCTGGCAGGTAATAAAGCTCCGTTTGGTTGGGTCATTCATTAAGGTGGTTTGGAAAATGCGCCCACTTGGGACTCATGAGCTGGAATACTTCAACATAAAACTCGCAAAGGGATTCCGATTTATGGATGAAGTGTTAATGCAATATCATGTGCAAAAGCCACGGATATCAAAGAAAGCAGGCAACCGGACTACCATGCACTTAAAATGAAAAATGGGCCTTGGGTGGATGGAACAAGGAGTAATAGAGGACAGATGGAGTCAGGTATTTCTCGTGTGCAGTTTCTAGTCGGCAACTGCACAGCTACCAGCCAACCGCACTATTTTGCCGATTAGCTGCGGCAGTCGCATTACAGGCTGGGTTGAGCTTTATAAAGGGCAGCTTCTGTTAGATTGTCCCCCACCCTGCTCCAGATTGCTTCCCATCCCCCCGCTGCCCCTCACCCCTACACAATCCATTTACTACAAGCTGCTCTTTAGTATCTGATGTAGCCATCTGAATACATAGACCAGCTGCAGGGCTCTGATTTGACAACTGGCGTGCAGCAGAATGCCTGTCAGAAGCTAATAAAACGTCAAGCCGACTGATAAAGTCTGATAAGTCGGGGTTTTGCTTTCAACAACAGCTTGACAAATACACCAGCCTGAGCTGTGCTTCCAGAAATGAAAGAAACATCACAGAACAAAAAGCTCTTGCCAGCTTTCTTTGATATTGAAAAGAAAAATGGAAAGCAAATGACATCTGCGGAATGGAAATTTGTTGCATAATCTCAGCTACATGGTGTCGATGCAAATCCAGCGCTGGAGAAAAACAATTGTGTTTGTGACCTTGCAAAAAGCCCTAGTCTGTGGCTAAACATTCCTCACCAGGAAAGGCATTACATAGAGGCCACTCTATGGTTTGTCACTTTCGAGTTCGATTACACAGAACTCATTAGAAATGAAACAAGTGACTCAAAATTTGCTCAGCGATTACCAACTGCTGATGTTTTTGATTTTTTTTCTAACTAAAGGCACAGTGGCGCAGCAGTAGAGTTGCTGCCTTCCAACGCCAGAGACCCGGGTTTGATCCTGACTACATGTGCTGCCTGTACGGAGTTTGCATGCTCTCCCCGTGACCTGCGTGGGTTTCCTCCAGGTGCTCCGGTTTCCTCCCACACTCCATAGACGGACAGGTTTGTAGGTTAATTGGCATCAGTAAAAATTGTCCCCTAGTGTGTGTGTGTAGGACTAATGTTAGCGTATGGGGTGATCGCTGGTCGGCGCAAACTCGGTGGGTCGCAGGGCCTGTTTCTGCACCGGATCTTTAAACTAAACTAATGTGTTTATGGGCCGAAATTACCTCACCTATCGGCATATTTATTCCACAGGATGTAGGCTAAATCGCACTTCGATGCTGGCATACCTAGAAGAAATGTGCAAGAACTGGAAGAGGTCCAACTGAATCATCCTACCACATCCAGAGAGCAGTGCTGAACTATCTACCTCTTTGATGTCTCTCGGACTATCCTTTGCAAAAAGCCGGACTTTGCTGGCTTTACCTAAACGTTATTCCCTTATCATTTATCTATACATTATAAATGGATTGATTGTAATCATGTATTGTCTTTCTGCTGACTGGTTAACTCGCAACAAAAAGCTTTTCACTGTACCTCGGTACACGTAACAATAAATTAAACTGAACTGAACTGTATTGCTGTGACTTTATAGGCAATATCGTTGATGGAACAATCTAGGGAGGCATTTCATTTCTAAAATCTAAAGTGTAACGGAAGCAGTAGGGTAATCTTATTGAGGTGTAAAAGACCACGAGGGGATTAGATAGGCTGTATGCACAGAATCTTTTTCCCAAAGCAGGGGAATCAAAATGGTTAATGCTGCCGCTTCACAGCTCCAGCAATCAAGGATTCATTTCTTGCCTGGGATGCTGTCTGTGGACAGCTTGCCTATTCTCCCGGGTGTCCCCCGGGTGCTCTAGTTTGGCTTGTGGATTGGTATAAACTGCCCTTTATGTAAAATGGAAACTGTGTTTAGGGTACTGGGTAGATGGGAGCTTGATACTTCACAGGATGTGATGGGCCAAAGGGCATCTTCCCATGCTGCTTTGGAGCTGTTGAAGTGGGAAGCCAGAATTGTCGGAGATTCTACTCACTTCACAATGAATGGCAAGGCCCTGAGGGGTGTTGCAGAGCAGAGGGTTCTAGGCTGGGCAGGCTAGGACTTGGAGTGCAGGAAGCAGCACAGTGACACAATGGTAGAATTGCTGGCTTGTAGCACCAGAGACCCGGCTTCGATCATGACTATGGGTTCTTTTTGTATGTTCTCTCAACGACTGCGTGGGTTTTCTCTAAGTGGTCTGGTTTCCTCCCACTTTCCAAAGACGTATTAGTTGACTTCTGTAAAGTGTAAATTGTCCCTAGTGAGTAGGATAGTGCTAGAGAATGGGGTGATAGCTGGTCAATATGGACTTGGTGGGCTTAAGTGGATACAATGGAGTGATCTTATAAAGGTGTACATGATCATTAAGAGATTAGGTCGAGTGAATGCACAGACTCTTTTGCCCAGAGCAGGGGAATCAAGCACCAGAGGACATAGGTTTAAGGTGAGAGGGGAAAAAATGTAATGTAAATCTGAGAGGCAACTTTTTCAGAGGGTGGTAGGTATATGGAACGAGCTGCCACAGGAAGTATTTGAGGCAGGTACTATAACAACATTTGAATAAATGTTGACATGTACATGGATAGGAAAGGTTTAGAAGGATATGGGCCAAACATATAGGAAGGAACAGCAGATGCTGGTTTAAACCGAAGATAGACACAAAAAGCTGGAGCAACTCGGCAGGCCAGACAGCATCTCTGGAAAAATGGAATAAGTGACATTTCGGATTGAGGCCCTCCTTCAGACTGAGTCAGGGGAAAGGGAAAGGAGAGATATAGACGGTGACGTAGAGAGTTATGAATAAAAGATATGCAAAAAAAGTAACAATTAATGATAAAGGAACCAGGACATTTTTAGCTGTTTGTTAGGTGAGAACGAGTACAGACAATGACCAAACATAGACTGGGCGATTGTTTCGCTGAACACCTTTGCTCAGTCTGCCTAGACTTACCTGTCACCCGGTTGCCAAACACTTTAATTCCCCTTCCCATTCCCAACCTGACCTCCATGGTCTGAGGGAGGCCAAATGCAAATTGGAGAAACAGCATCTCATATTTCGCATGGGTATCTTACAACCCAGTGGTATGAATATTGATTTCTCTAACTTTAAGTAACCCCTGCATTCCTTATCTCTCGCCATCACTCCATCCCCTCAAATCATATCAGCTTCATAGAAACATAGAAACATAGAAAATAGGTGCAGGAGTAGGCCATTCGGCCCTTCGAGCCTGCACCGCCATTCAATATGATCATGGCTGATCATCCAACTCAGTATCCTGTACCTGCTTTCTCTCCATACCCCCTGATCCCTTTAGCCACAAGGGCCACATCTAACTCCCTCTTAAATATAGCCAATGAACTGGCCTCAACTACATTCTGTGGCAGAGAGTTCCAGAGATTCACCACTCTGTGTGAAAAATGTTTTTCTCATCTCAATCCTAAAAGATTTTCCCCTTATCCTTAAACTGTGACCCCTTGTTCTGGACTTCCCCAACATCGGGAACAATCTTCCTGCATCTAGCCTGTCCAACCCCTTAAGAATTTTGTAAGTTTCTATAAGATCCCCCCTCAATCTTCTAAATTCTAGCGAGTACAAGCCGTCTTGGTGTGTCTCATTGCCTGTACTCATTTTCTCCTAACAAACAGCTAACAATGGCCTGTTTCTTTTATCATCGTTAATTATTTACATATCTTTCATTCATTTGTTCTATATCTCTCTACATCACTATCTATATCTCTTATTTACCTTTCCCCTGACTCTCAGTCTGAAGAAGGGTCTCGACCCGAAACGTCACCTGTTCCTTTTCCTTCAAAGAAGCTGTCTGACCAACTGACAGCTTTTTGTGTCTATCTTGGGCCAAACATATGCAGGTTGGCCTGCTATAGATGGGGTATCTTGATAGGCATGGGCAAGTTGGGCTAAAGATCCTGTTTCCATTTTGTGTGACTCTATTCTCTTTATGTTTAGATCTCTCTTGTACTCTCTGCTTGACTAGTTAGTGCTGCATCATGTTGCCTTTTATTCCTCTCACCACATGCCCTCCTCTTACCCTTTTTTGGTACCAAGCAATTCTGATGGGGTGGAATATGGTAGAGGTGTAAGGGAACTATTCATCGAAGCATGATTTATCTCCTTTTTACTTTAGTTCAGAGATACAGCACGGAACAGGCCCTTCAGCCTACCGAGTCCACGCTGACCAACGATCTCCGCACACTAACACTATCCGACACACATAGTGACAATTTACAATTATACCAAGCCAATTTTACTTCGGAGTCACGTGAGTGACTACGTGAAGAAGGGCCGTCCATCTGCGTGTGCGTCATTTACGTCTGAAAGCTATGTGCCAAACGACTGACTGGCAGGCGCGCTGCGTCCTCCCAGCGGTAAGTTTGAAAAAACGGCAGGTAAGTGTTTTTAAAACTACTCTGCGGTTATTTGGCGGGTTCAGAAAATTTGTATTTTCAGAAAATTTCAGGTCTGCGGGGAAGCTGGCTACCGAAGACCGCGGTAATCCGGGTAGCGGGCGACTGTCTGTTTCACCGACATTGCCGCCGGCAGTAGAGCCGGCAGGAGAAGAGCTGGTGCCCGAGGAAAGCACCGTGGCGGTCCCGCAGGGACGCAAGGCCACACAGACGTCTGCGAGGCCCGTAGACTCAGACGAGTCAGGCGAGGAGGGATCCCCTCCGTTGTCGGGAAGCGTCCGTGGGCGACTTACCCATATGGAGCACCTTATGGAGAGGTGGCTCCAGAATGATCTGCTCCGTAGGAGGGAGCAGTATCAGCACGGTTATCCACAGCAGGACGTGCCAGCAGCCTCATACATGGGGCGGCAAAATGTCTTCCCCGCAGGAGGAGGAAGTACATCGGGTCAGCATTACCCTGATTCTGAATACGGGAGCACAGTGGGGGAGCATTCCCAGGGGCGCGGAGCAGAAGTTCCATTACTGTCATCCAGGTTTGCGATAACCACACCACTGGGTGCACCCCTGGACGAAGACCTGGCCAGTAATACTGAAACTTCAAATAACCTAAACAATCCGTTGAAATTCTGGAAAACCATTAAATCAATAACTGGAAATAAAAATGTTATTGAGCTACCTCCATGCATTGTCAAAGACTCTACCCAAATTTATGAAAAGGCTGACATGCTTGGTTGTTTTAATGAGCATTTCATTGCCTCTGGTTCACTTTTCAACTCTCAAAACACAGCTCAAGGCTCCTCTGCTTGCTCTGATAGTAGTTGTTTTTTTGAGGGGCAAGCCTTTACTTTTGACGCTTTCAGAGGTGCATAAGGCCCTGAGATGTTTAGACACAAAAAAATCGGCAGGTCCAGACAACCTTGAGCCTTACTTCCTAAAGTTAGCCGCTGATTTTATTGCATTGCCTCTGACTTATCTTTTTAATCTATTCGTTGAGACAAACGAAATTCCCCTTATTTGGAAATCTGCCTTTGTTCTCCCACTGTTAAAAGGGGGGGACCCCATTGTGCTAAACAACTATAGGCCCATCTCCAAACTGTCTGTTTTAATTAAGGTGCTGGAATCCATTGTAAACCAACAACTGAAGGACTTTTTTATCAACTAACAGTATTTTATCTGAATTTCAATCTGGTTTTAGGAAAAAATATAGTACGTCAACAGCTGCTTTAAAAGTGGTAAATGATTTTATTGAATTTTAAGACAATAAGCAACACTGTGCAGCCCTTTTCGTTGATCTATCAAAGGCTTTCGATACTGTGGATCATGCCTTATTGTTACAAAGACTATGCAGCATCGGTTTGTCTGATCAAGCTGTCTGTTGGTTTAAAAACTATCTATCAGGCAGATCCCAGTGTGGGCGAGCAGAAGGTATTACTTCTAGCTCTCTTAATGTATCCAAGGGTGTGCCACAGGGATCGGTTCTAGGACCTTTATTATTTACTATTTATATTAATAGTCTAGATCATAAAGCTCCGAATGCAAATTTTCACTTTTATGCTGACGACACTCTGCGTCTACCCCAAATCAGGCTCTCTGTCAGCTCCAAACTGCTTTTAACACTGTGCAACGTAACCTGTGTGATTTAAAACTTGTTTTAAATGCTGACAAGACAAAGCTCATGCTGTTCACTAAAGCTAAATCAAAGCCCTCGGACCTCCCTCCTATCACCACTTTGCAGGGCTCTGTGGTTGAATCTGTGTCTCAATATAAATATCTGGGAATTATAATTGACGATTCTCTCTCTTTTAAACCTCATATCCAGCAACTTGTGAAAAAACTAAAGATAAAATTAGGTTTTTACTTTAGAAACAAATCTTGTTTTTTTTTTGAAGCCAAAAAAAGACTTGTTGCTGCAACGTTTATGTCTGTGTTGGACTATGGTGATGTTTTATATATGAATGCATCTTCAAAATGCCTACAGTCTTTGGACACGGTCTACCACGGAGCACTGAGATTTGTTACTAATTTTAAAACCCTCACGCACCACTGCACTTTGTATGCTCAAGTTGGATGGTTTGCCCTGTCCATCCGCAGACTCCATCATTGGCATATCCTTATTTATAAGACTATCCTCGGTGTTCTTCCTTCATACCTGCAGAAGTATGTAATTCAAAAAAGCACAGGAACTTATCAGCTCTGCTCTGAGGACTTGTTCTTACTAACTGAACCTAAAGTCCATACTGAACTGGGGAAAAGGGCATTTAGTTATGCTGCTCCCTTCGCATGGAACCAGCTGCAGAATGAACTGAAACTTAAGGAGCTGGTTTCTATAAACAGATTTAAATCCCTTCTTAATGATGTTGAAGCAGGCTCTTCTGTCTGTACATGCTTTGTTTGATGATGTTCTGACTGTGACTCTATTTATATGTTCTCTGTTGTTTTTAAATTATTGTCTGTAACTGTGGAACTGTGCTGCTGCCTGTCTTGGCCAGGACTTGTAAAAGAGATTTTTAATCTCAATGAGACTTCTCCTGGTTAAATAAAGGTTAAATAAAATAAAATTAAATAAATATAAACTACTTGGCGGCTCACCAGTTGAAAGACCTGGCTATGGAGGAGACCATCAACAGGTACCCCCCTCCTGCAAACTGTGCCTTCCTCAATGTACAAGCAGTGAACCACACCATCTGGGAACAGATTGGATCAGGAGTCAGAACACAGGAGGTAAAACTCCAGAAAGTCCTCAAACTTGTGGCGTCTGGCATCACGTCGTTTGCAAGGTCAGTAGATGGGGAGCTACTGAACGACAGGCAACAAGACACCATGGCATTACTCTGCAATGCCCATTTTGAAATTAATTGCCTGCGTAAAAACGAAATCAGACCGGCAATAAATTCGAAGTTTGCTGTGCTATGCAAAGCCAGTAACGTTCAGCCAGCCAACTTCCTATTTGACCAAAATCTGCCAAGGCAGGTACGGGAGCTGGACGATGAGGAGAAGACCATCCACCTCATAACTAAAGGCCAGACTACACAAAAGGGTTCATCACAACGGATGCACGCTTATAGCTCCAGGCGATACATGCCTAGGGGCCCCAGCACTGGTGGAAGACCTGCGCAGGAGGCATCAAGGTCTTTTTTAGGGGTAGGCCCCATCCGGCCCACAGCGAGGATGCGCAAAGGGAAACCACCAGCTCAACCTCCCAAGCCTCGCGAGCGGAAACCAGCGCCATACCGCCAGTAACAATGAAGGTAAGTCAACCTAGTTCCTTGTGGAACACATTACACATGCCTCACGCACCAGTGGGGGGGGGGGGGGGGGAAGGTTGCAACTTTTCTTGAATTAATGGTGTTGGGTCACAGCGGATCCGTTTATACTGCACAGTATACAAGGGTTCAACATTGAGTTCATTATGGACTCATTACCACCCACACAACAAGAAAGTTTGGACATACAAGCAGAAACCCAAACTCTGTCTTACAAAGAGGTCATTGATAGGTCGCATCCGGAACCTCACCAATTTATATCTATATATTCTCCAAGGAGAAAAAGGATGGAGGGTGTCGTATCATCCTAGACCTAACAGAACTCAATACATATGTGCAGTATAAACATTTTAAAATGGATAACTTTGGCACAGCCATCCAGCTGGTTTCCAAAGATGGTTATATGGCATGCATCAACCTAAAAGATGCATACTATTCGGTACCTATTCACAGAGAGCACAGGAGATATTTGAAGTTTAACTGGATGGGTCAGCTATGGCAATACAAAGCTGCGAATGGGCTACTCAGCCCCAGACTATTCACCAAACTACTGAAACCTATTCTGGGGTTACTACCATCTCAGAATCACATAGTCATGGCGTATTTGGATGACATTTTTATTTTTGGGGTCACCAAAGAATTGGCAGAATCATCAGTCATAGCTACAAAACTCATGTTTGAAAGACTTGGGCTCCTCATCCATCCAGTTAAGTCCAAATTGACACCTACCAAGGTTATTGATTACCTGGGGTTCACAATTAACTCAGTTCACATGTCAGTGACTTTGCCTAGGGGCAAACAATTAGATTTAACCAAAGGCTGCAACGACCTTATAGTCAAACATAAGCCATCTATCAAGCAAACAGTGAGTGTAATTGGCAAATTAGTGGCTGCATTTCCAGCAGTACGCCAAGGGCCTTTGCATTATCAAAATTTACAACGAGCAAAGGAACGAGCACTCAGATCCCACGCTGGTCAGTACGGCAGACCAATGTGATTGCCAGCCAAGGCCATTGTTGAATTACAATGGTGGATGATGAACATACGTCATAGCTGAAGGGAAATTTTGCTGGTTACCCCATCGGTGGTCCTACAAACCGATGCAAGCGGTTTAGGATGGGGAGCAACTGACACTGTCACCAGCTGCGGGGGTAGATGGAACGAGCAGGAGTCTGCAATTCTTCAACAACATGGGATCAATTACCTAGAATTGTTGGGGGCACACTATGGGCTCAAGGCTTATTGCAACACCATGCAACATGTGAATGTTCAACTTCAGATTGATAACACAACTACGGTGGCATATGTTAATCACATGGGTGGTGTTAAATCTGTATCTTGCGACAGATTGGCAAATCTTATTTGGCACTGGTGTATTGCAAGGGATATTTGGGTCTCAGCTATCTACCTACCAGGTAGATACAACACGGTGGCAGATGCCAGATCACGGATATTCAATGACAAAACGGGATGGATGTTGAATCGAGCAGTATTTAACAAAATAATCACCCGATATGGCATCCCAGATATTCATCTGTTTGCATCCAGATTAAACCACCAGTTACCCAAATATGTGTCCTGGGAGCCGGACCCTGGGGCAGTGGCAGTAGATGCATTTTTTCTACATTGGGGATGAATTTTCATGTATGCATTTCCTCCATTTTGCCTCATCAACCGATGCTTGACAAAAATCAAGCAAGACAATGCCACAGGAATCTTGGTAGTGCCTGATTGGCCTACACAAGCCTGGTTTCCGAAAATCTTGGGAATGATAACACAGCCATTAATGGCTGTTCCCAAGAGCAGGGAACTACTCGTGCACCCAGTTACAGGGAGCAACCATCCACTTCATCACCGAATCAATTTATGGCTTGCAGATTCTGAGGAGACCATACCTGGGGCTCGGACTGTCCAAACGGACTGTGGATGTGATAACAGCGGCGTGGAGGGACAAAACCAGTACGTCTCTCACATCAAGAAGTGGGAGATGTTCTGCTCGGCCACTGACATCTCATATGACACAACTCGTATCACGGATGTCCAGGAGTTCCTATCTACCCTGTACTATGACCAAAAACTAGGCTATAGTGCAATAAATAGTGCCAGAAGCGCGCTATCCTCCTATTTAATGCTGGAGTCAGGGCACGGGTCAGTAGGGACGCACCCTCTAATAACCAGATTTATGAAGGGCATATTCAATTCTACACCACCCAGGCCAAGGTACACGGACATCTGGGATGTGAGCGTGGTACTTACACTGCTTCGCCAGTGGGCACCAGCTACGTCTTTACCCTTATCTAAGCTCACCCTGAAGGTGGTCATGCTAATGGCGCTGGTAGCTGCGCAACGAGTCCAGACTCTGCATAAGCTGCGTCTTGACAACATGACCACCAATGTCAATGATATAACTTTCGTCATAAAGGACATGATCAAACAGAGCAGGCCAGGAGTGCCAGGGATCAAGATAAAGTTCTTGGCATATCCCGAGGATCCACGGTTGTGTTGTAACACACTTACACCATTACCTAAGAGTCACCAGGGACCTCAGAAGCTTTGAGTTATCGGTCCTGATCAGTTACAAAAAGCCTCACCACAAGGTATCGACACAAACCATTTCCAAATGGTTAAAGGATGTAATGCTGAATGCAGGAGTGAACATTGACATTTTCAAATCCCACTCCACCAGGGCTGCATCTACGTCGGCAGCAAGAGCTATGGACGTGCCCCTCGACGACATCCTAGCGGCTGCAGGATGGGCCAATGAACGAATGTTCTACCGGTTTTACAATAAACCTATAACCGGACCGGGGGTGTTTGCACGTACCATTTTAAGTTCTGTTTTGTAGTTTCCCCCCAGGATGGGAGGGGTTACTATTAAAAAAAAAATATTTTCACATTAAAGCAACAGTGTCATTACTTAACTACGTTATGTCTGAATGCTTTAAGGATTGCACTCATCCTTGGTCAATCCATTCAGTGTGTGACGCCTGGACTCGTAACCGGTGTGAAATCACAGAGCTTTGAAATCTTCACGTAGTCACTCACGTGACTCCGAAGTAAAATAGTAAGATTAAACGAGAACTTACCAGTTTGAAGTTTGATCTTGATTTTATGAGGAGTTACGATGAGCGATTACATGCCCACCGCTCCCTCCCTCATATTATCAAGGTCATATGGTAGTTCTAGTTCTTCAAAATCTTACTATTCTCAGGTCTTCTCTTATCTGTGATTTTACACCGCTGCTTTGAAGATTGACGCGCACGCAGATGGACGGCCCTTCTTCACGTAATCGCTCATTGTAACTCCTCATAAAATCAAGATCAAACTTCAAACTGGTAAGTTCTCGTTTAATCTTACTATTAACCTCCAAACCTGTACTTCTTTGGAATGTGGGGGGAAAGCGGAGATCCTGCAGAAAACCCACGCAGGTCAGGGGGAAAACGTACTAACCTCATACAGACAAGAACTGAGGATCAAACCCAGATCTCTGGCACTGTAGAGCAGCAACTCTACCTATGCGCTACTGAGCAACCCTCCAAAGCTTCAGCATTGAAAACAATACAATGTAGACGGTGGGCTGGAGTCATGGGCACTGGTTCATTGACTCTCCCAGGCAAGTAGGAGGACTGCATGTAGTGATACAGGGTAGACCGGCTTCAGCAAGCATCTAGCTTAGCAGATGTCCCTGCCTTCCTAATGGCGAGCTGCCCACAAGCAGCATGGTGAATGCTGGCAGCTCATCATTCACAGCCAAATGAGACCCAACAATTGGCACCTGTTCCCTTCTCGCCTAAATGACACTCCGCTTGACGATGACCCTCAGCATTATCAGCTTGGGATGGGAGGTCACCCCAATGGGGACTGTATGCAACAGCAGTTTTCTAACTTTCTCCTTGGCTAAACTGTTCCTTTCGGCGTTTTGTTCTGATGCAATTCATGGTGGTCCTAATGTTCTGCAGATTTTAGAAAGTGGTAAAGCACCTCAGTTCAATCATGTCAGTCATTCAGCTGTGACTTGTAACAAATCTTACAGCGTCTATTTTCTTGATCAACTCTGATCTTAGGTAATCTCTGCTTTGATTCCTTGTAAATCCATTGGTGGTGCTGCCAAATCCAGTTTATATTGAAAAGGTGTAACATTCATTGTCCTTCTCCCTAGAGACAATTATTCAGTCAGGACTCCAGCCAAACTGCCCGGCGTGACATTAATTTCCCCCCATCAACATTTACCCAGACCTTTGTTTCTGTTGTCTAGTGTATACATCCTTTCTGGGTTAAATTGCTCTTCGATACCTAATCCTGCAAAGATTACTTGGGATGTATAGTGATATACTACGTATATTACTGGATATCCCAAGTATAGGGATGTTGATCATAACAGCATTCCTTTAATGGGGAGTACTCGAGCCAGTCCTATTTTTGCAAATTTCAGCCGACACACTCTCTTGAACAAAAATGGCAATGATAACATTTTGAGCTACTCCGATACCTGCTACTGCAACAATAGTTTTAATCATATAAAATGCCTAAACTATCCCCCTGCCTTTCCAAACTGATTGATCCTCATTCCAGGAGCAAGGAATGTGGGGTAGCACTTTCAGCCCCATCTGTGTGGGTTTGAGGTCATAAGGCCATAAGGGGGGTGGGAAATTGCAACCTTCACGTGGTCCGCCCTGTTTCGACGAATTCAATCAAACTGGAGTGCACAATCAAGTAAGATCAAATAGAACAAGTTGTCCTACAACTTTAGGCTGTGTACACCGTATGCAAGAAGAAGAAGTAGGTCATAAGGAATAGGAGTAGAATTAGGCCATTCGACCCATAACGTCTACTCCGCCATTCAATCATGGCTGATCTATCTCTCTCTCCTAACCCCATTCTCCCGCCTTCTCCCCATAACCTCTGACACCTGTACAAATCAATAATCTATCTATCTCTGCCTTAAAAATATCCACTGACTTGGTGTCCACAGCCTTCCGTGGCAAAGAAATCCACAGATTCACCACCCTCTGACTATATAAATTTCTCCTCATCTCTTTCCTAAAAGAACGTTCTTTAATTCTGAGGTTATGACCTCTAGTCCCAGACTCTCTCACTCGTGGAAACATCCTCTCCACATCCACTCTATCCAAAGCTTTCATTATTCTGTATGTTTCAATGAGGTCCCCCCTCATTCTTCTAAACTCCAGTGAGTACAGGCCGAGTGCCGACAAACGCTCATCATAGGTTAACCCTACTCATTCCTGGGATAATTCTTGTAAACGTCCTCTGGACCCTCTCCAGAGCCAGCACATCCTACTCTGGGAGAATTGATCGCACGTAGACACCACTGCATAAAACGAATCAGGCAAGCTGAGCTCGCCAGTGGGGGGGATTCCTCTTAGTTCAGTTTAGTTTAGAGATACAGCACGGAAACCAATCCTTAAGCCCGCCGAGTCCTCACCGACCAGCGATCCCCGCACATTAACACAAGCCGACACACATAAGGGCAGATTTACACTTATACCAAGCCAATTAACCTACAAACCTGTACATCGTTGGAATGTGGGAGGAAACCGAAGATCTCAGAGAAAACCCATAGGATCATTGGGAGAACGTATAAATGGTACAGACAGCCCTCTTAGTCGGGTTCGAACCTGGCTCTCCAGCGCTGTAAGGCAGCAACTCTTCTGCTGCGCCACCATGCTGCCCCAATTGTGTTCTTCATTGAGCCTCCAGTGTATTTACTACTATTCATGACACATAATGCTGTCTTAAAGAAGAGCCCAAACCCAAAATGCCGCCTGTTCATTTCTCTCCACAGAAGCTGCCTGACCATTGAGTTCCTCCGTCACTTTGTTTTTTTGCGCAGATCATCAATATAGGCTCTGCTTTGTTCTGTACCTTCCTAGACCTCTAGATTTTCCCTCCCTGACTCTCAGTCTGATGGAGTCTCGACACAAATTGTCACCTATTCCATTTCTCCAGAGATGCTGCCTGACGTGCTGAGCTACTCCAGCGTTTTGTATCTATCTTTGTTTTTTGGTCCAGGTTCCAGCACTTGCAGTCTCTTCTGTTCCCATTCAATGCTAACAGGCTGGCTGCTGTCACAGGTATAGATGCAGGTGGAGTTCATCACAAAGACTTGACAAAGGCAAAGCAGCATATTCAAAACTGGCTATGTCTGTCGTTTAAAAAATAAAATCCTGGCCCGTTTAATATCCCTCAATACTCCACGCTTTTCCCAGTGCCACAGCTGCTCCAAATATGTGTGCATTTGGAACTTACTGAACTTACTTCAAGCCTTACATTTAGGGATAAGATCGAAGGTCCACAAACTGCCCTCCAAAATTCCCTATCCCTCTCTTGTCTGAAACATGAGAAACAGAAATAGGATTAAGCCATGTGGTCCCTTGTGACTGCTCCATTGTTCAAAGAGTTCATGTTCGATCATTCACCTTATCCAATTTTCCGTCCAATTTCCCTTTCCCTTGGTTCAATTAATCCAAACATTTCAGCTTCAGCCTAAGGCATGTTCAAATGCACTCACAGGGAACCTGCGATAGAGAATTCCAGAAATTACAACCCTCTGAGTGAAGGTCCTTTTATTCATCTGAGTCCAAAAGTCCGACCTTCTCTTGTAGCAGACTATATTTCCAACCTGGGAAAACAGCCTAAAAGCAATTCCCCAGTCAATCCCTTTCAAAATGTTGTATGCAACAACAGACCCTTTACCACACAATCGGTGGGCGGCGCGACTCTCGTCAGCAGCGGCCTCTGCAGTCCGTCTGTGTTTTATTATTTTTTGTCTCGTTTTTATGTAGTTTTTGTTATTTTGTTTGTTGGGGTATATGTGTGGGGGGGGGGTGGGGGGGGAGGAGGTTAACTTTAAAATCTTTCCACTGCACGGGAGACCCGACCTTTTCTTTGTCGGGTCTCCGTTGTCGTTGGGGCTGCAACGTGGAGCGGCCTCCAACAGGAACGACCTGGGGTTCCAGCTGCGGAGCTGCCGACTACTCACCGTCACGGGGCTGGCCGAGTCCGGAGCGGGTGGAGCTGTGGTTGAGCGCTGCTGCCACCCGACCCCCGGAGTTTCGGAGGCTGCAACTGCGGGTCTGGCGGACGGCGGCACCGGGAGCCCGCGGGTCCCTGCTGGGTGACCGCTTTTTGGGGCTTCCGCAACGGCGACTTCTCCCGCCCGAGTTGCGGGGTTGAAGAGCACCTGAGCGGGGCCTTACACCATCGCCCCGCGCGGCTTGAATGGCCGCGGGACTCTGCGAGCGCACGCCGGGGGCTCTAACACCAAGACCCGGTGCGCGACCTTGCATCACCCGGCGTGGCTTTAATGGCCGTGGGACAATCGCCATCGCCAGCCGGGGGCTTTGACTTTGACTCTGACTCTGACATCGGGGGGGAGAGTGCAGTGGAGAGATAAGTTTTTTTTTGCCTTCCATCACAACGATGTGATGGATGTTTGTGTAAACTATGTTGTGTCTCGGGTCTTTTTGTTTTGTAATGTATGGCTGCAGAAACGACATTTCGTTTGGACCTCAAGGGGTCCAAATGACAATAAATTGAATTGTATTGTAATTGTATTGTATTGTATTGTATATTGCCGAACATGGGGCCAAAACCAACTCCTATTTGTCTGCCCCATTACATATTTATCAATGTACCTATCCAAAGTCACTTCTCATTCTTCCACAATGTGTAGAGGCTCATCTTACTCTGTCTTCACAAGCCGAGATGACACCCCGGGGATTTATCTGGTTGATCTGCAGTGCCCATGGCATTCCCTTGAACACAGACCAAAATTATTTCACAAAGTTTTACATAACTGTAATGACGTTTGTACTACAACCCTCAGCCATCCACCTACCCTCCAGTTGAAATAAAGACCACAATATTTTTCCTATCCTCAAGACTATTGAAAGGACCTCTCATCAGCTAAAGGTTTAGCCCTGATCTCCCAACCTACATAAATGCAGCCCTTGCACTTATCTATTTTCATTTTTGCTGTAGCTGTAACATATATTTTGCACTTTGTTTATTTTTCACTTTGTACTACCTGTTGTACTTTCTATGGCTTGATGGTACTAACCTTGATGGTGTGATTTGACTGGGTAGCAGGCAAAACAAAGTGTTTCACATGACTATAATAAACTGATACCAATACCCAGGGAGCGGAGCGTTTTTGAAAGTGGGGGGGGGCTGAGCGATCATTGATCACTGGCCTTGGGGGTTCCTGGCGAGGGAGTGGAGCGACCGAGTGGGGATGAGGGTGTAGGAGGGGGGCGCCCCCCTCCAACGGTAGGGACGTTTTGAAATTTTATGTATTAAAATCATGTTTTAGTGCATTGTAGAAGTGTTTACCATCTGCATTCCACAAAACCAGTGTACAAAGATCTTACCATATTCATTAGTTGTAACAAGCCCTACAGGGCTTACAGCATGTTTACTGGCCACTTTCTAAGGAACTCACTCGTGAGAGAGCTGCAGAAATCAGCTCAGTACTAAATATGCCACAATGTAATTCTTTGCAAGTGAAATTAGTGTTGGACTTTAAAACAACTTTAGGCAGTTTGCGGGGAACTACAGTATTAATGTTGTTGACAGATGTTGCAATGGATCAAATTCTCTTTAGCAGCAGTGGTAAGATTCAACTAACATTAATGAAGCATGAGCCAAACTGGTGTCAGTGTATAATAGAAGCGCAGTTCTGCTTTGCTGCTTTATGGCTGCATGACTTTGGTCAACTTTTAAGTTGGTTCAGTGCAGTGCCCTTCCCAGAGCTTATGTGGAAATAAAACATGTTTCTCATGGTTTTTAGTTTTGCAATGAAAGCTTGTAAAAACTATCTTTACTTTTGCAATGATAGCTTGTAAAAACTAACAGATAACTGGCTACATCTTTAAAATTCCGTACTTAATTGGGGAATTGTAAATATTTATGGCAATTAATTTACTGATCTGTATGCAAAATAAATAATTTCACTGTACCTTGGTACATGTGACAATGAAACAACATTCACCCATTGAACCATTGATACCTGAAATTAGGGGGGAGGGTTTCACCCATAAAGGGCCACCCATAAAGGGCCACCCATTTCAGATGGAGAAAAGTAATTTTTACTCGCGATAGGCCACACATCTTTAGAATTCTCTATCCCAAAGAGCTGCGATGGCAAAGTCATTCAATATAGAATTTCTCGGTTTCACACATTACCCTTCCATATCTCCCTCTCCCCTGACTCAGTCTGAAGAAGGGTCTCAACCTGAAACATCACCCATTCCTTCTATCCAGAGATGCTGCTTTTCCCACTGAGTTACTACAGCATTTTGTGTCTATCATCGGTGTAAACCAGCATCTGCAGATCCTTCCTACACAATATATTCAGGGTGAAGATGATCAGACAAATGACTCAGTGGGCATGGAGAGAGAGAGCGGGAAAAATGTTAAGGTCAAGATTAGATCAGGCATGATTTTTTCCAAATGATGAAGCAGGCTCGAGGAGCAAACTGGCCTCTTCCTGTTTCTTTTGTTTCTTAAGTTCTGATACAAGGTATTGGAAAACAATTATTTGACATTCCTGCATATATTGTATTCCCATTGAGGAATGGATACAGATGCAACTGTTTCAGCAAACTGCAGTTCCTTGGGCAGCAAATTTGATCCAAAATCAAAGGATTGAAGGTGCCATGCATCCTTCAATTTCCTGACCGTAGTCTCAATTTCTCTCGTCATCCAAGCAGTTTCACTCCCATCTACCTTGCTCTTCACTCTAACATGAATATACATGTCTCAACCCTTGCCATCATACTTTTAAAAGCATCCCACTTCCTGGACGTTCCTTTGCCTGTTAGCAACCTAATCTAGATAGACACAAAATGCTGGAGTAACTCAGTGGGACAGGCAGCATCTCTGGAGAGAAGGAATGGGTGGCGTTTCGGGTTGATTCCTTCTTCAGGTCTTACTCCGGCATTTTGTGTCTATCTTCTGCTTAAACCAGCATCTGCAGTTCCTTTCCCATTCCTTCTCTCCAGTGATGTTGCCTGTCCCGCTCAGTAACTCCAGCATTTTGTGTCTATCTTTGGTTTAAATCAGCATCTGCTGTTCCTTCCTATACAATAAAACCTACTCTAATCAACTTTAGCAAGTTCCTGTCCAGTACCATCAAAGATGTCGTTGCCCCAATTGAGAATTTTTACTCCTGACCCCTCCCTATCTTCATCCTTAACTATTTTAATCTGTCCAGTGCCACCCCGAGTATACTCGGGTCATGGCCAATAGTGAAACAATAAAAGCATGGCAGTGAACAGGTTTAATTTAAAAGAACAGTGGTCGCTGGTCCCAAAAGGCTCCTCCTTTAGCGAGGCATTGTAAGGCTTTCAACACAGTTCATTACTTTTAGCAGTGGAGCAGAGGGGAAGAGCAAGATTACTCCTGCTGGTGTATCCAATCCATTGAGCATCAGGAAACAGAAGCAGTCAGGTTTACATGCTGTGGGAAGCACTACTTTCAACTGTTGGAATGTTGTTGAGGATAAGGAGGAGGTGTCTCGACCCAAAACGTCACCCATTCCTTCTCTCCAGTGATGCTGCCTGTCCTGCTGAGTTATTCCAGCATTTTGTGACTACTTTCGACTCATTGATGTCAGCATCTAGTTCTTCAAAATTGTTCTGTAGAACATTGAAAATCCTAACCAATAGGGCAGATGCACAGTCTTTTACCAAGAGTAGGGGAATCAAGAACCAGAGGACATAGGTTTAAGGTGAGAGGAGAAAGATTTAATAGGAACCTGAGGGGCAACTTTTTCACACAGATGAGTATATGGAATGAGCTGCCGGAAGAGGTAGTTAAGGCCGAAACTATAACAACATTTAAAAATATTTGGACAGGTACATGGATAGGAAAGGTTTAGCGGGATATGGGCCAAACGTGGGCAATGGGACTAATGTAGTTGGTCGGTATCGGCAAGCTGGGCCGAAGGGCCTGCTTCCATGTTCTATGACTTCAGTCTGTGTGTGGCCTTATTCTGGCCAACCATCTGCCTATGAAAAAACCCACCTCACTTGTATAAACCTATTACCGGACAGACTTTGTCTTGTTCCTCCTTTCTTTCAGCCTTATTTCCCCTCCCCACTCCCTCACGATCAGTGTGAAGAAGGCCCCGACCCAAAACATCACCTATCCATGTCCTCCAGAGATGCTGCCTGACCCAATGAGTACTCCAGCACTGTATCTGATCCAAACTAGGTTCCTGATGGAATCATCTGAAGATGGATAATGCACTTTAATATGGAGAACCTCCAGAACCTCCTCCTTCTGATTATGTTTAACTGGAGAAGCTTTATTTGGTTAATTAACATGTTTATAGCAGTTATTTCCATGCTACTTAAGCTCTTTATAGTCCCCACATGACTCAGGAATTTTGTTTACGGTGTACATTTCAATATTTTTGGAGGAAAATGGTAATTATCAGCAGCATTAGAATTCATGTTATTCACAAAATATATTGAAAGGCAATGCATTTTTCATTACACACTTTGGGGCCAAATAGTCATTGCAATCATGAGCAAGCCTAGAGTTCGATTTATTCTGGACCTTAAATGCAAAAACATTAAGAGAAACAGGATGAGCTGAATCATGATATTTACATTGAAATAAATGTTTGCTAACATTTTCTTTTCTGTTGCTGGGGTACTTGCCCTTTTTTGTTTTTGAATAATCCAGCCAACTGATTTTTAAACTCAATACATTCCATCTTATTTTAAGTTTTTGTTTGGAAATGGATGATTAACTCTTTACAGGACTGGAGTAAACACACAGAATAGATCCATTGTGGACCTGTTGTTCAGGATCACAGCTTACAGGCCTTTGTGAAACGTGCATATAGAACCAAATTATCGCAGGCAGCCAAGTTTCCGTCCTACATTCAGGAGTACATTGCAATGCAATTAAACATCAGAAAAAGCATTCTGGCAGGCAGGTTTGCCATTGCTACACGGGTGGTTTTAAACTGAATAAGGGGGGTGGGGTGTCGAATGGGATAGTGGAGGATAGAGTTAAAGGGAAAGGGTTTCTTAAATGTGTGAGCGTAGAGACAGAGGGGTGTAAAATGAGGGTAGAAGCAATAGGTAGCAAGGTGAAAAGTAAAAGTGGCAGGCAGACAAAACCAGGGCAAAAATCAAAAAGGGCCACTTTTCAACATAATTGTATAAGGGGTAAGAGTGTTGTAAAAACAAGCCTGAAGGCTTTGTGTCTCAATGCAAGGAGCATTCGTAATAAGGTGGATGAGTTGAATGTGCAGATAGCTATTAATGACTATGATATAGTTGGGATCACGGAGACATGGCTCCAGGGTGACCAAGGCTGGGAGCTGAACATCCAGGGATATTCAATATTCAGGAGGGATAGAGAGAAAGGAAAAGGAGGTGGGGTGGCGTTGCTGGTTAGATAGGAGATTAACGCAATGGAAAGGAAGGACATTAGTTTGGAGGATGTGGAATCGGTATGGGTAGAGCTGCGAAACACTAAGGGGCAGAAAACGCTGGTGGCTGTTGTGTACAGGCCACCTAACAGTAGTAGTGAAGTTGGAGATGGTATCAAACAGGAAATTAGAAATGCGTGCGACAAAGGCAAAACCGTTATAATGGGTGACTTCAATCTACATATAGATTGGGTGAATCAAATTGGCAGGGGTGCTGAGGAAGAGGATTTCTTGGAATGTATGCGGGATAGTTATCTAAATCAACATGTAGAGGAACCAACGAGAGAGCAGGCTATTTTAGACTGGGTATTGAGTAATGAGGAAGGGTTAGTTAGCAGTCTTGTTGTACGTGCCCCCTTGGGCAAGAGTGACCATAATATGGTTGAGTTCTTCATTAGGATGGAGAGTGACATTGTTAATTCAGAAACAATGGTTCTGAACTTAAAGAAAGGTAACTTTGAGGGTATGAGACGTGAATTGGCCAAGATTGACTGGCAATTAATTCTAAAAGGGTTGACGGTGGATATGCAATGGAAGACATTTAAAGACTGCATGGATGAACTACAAAAATTGTTCATCCCAGTTTGGCAAAAGAATAAATCAGGGAAGGTAGTACATCCGTGGATAACAAGGGAAATCAGGGATAGTATCAAAGCGAAGGATGATGCGTACAAATTAGCCAGAAAAAGCAGCATACCGGAGGACTGGGAGAAATTCAGAGACCAGCAGAGGAGGACAAAGGGCTTAATTAGGAAAGGAAAAATAGATCATGAAAGAAACGTGGCAGGGAACATAAAAACTGACTGCAAAAGTTTTTATAGATATGTGAAAAGAAAGAAATTAGTTAAAACAAATGTAGGTCCCTTGCAGTCAGAAACAGGTGAGTTGATCATGGGGAACAAGGATATGGCGGACCAATTGAATAACTACTTTGGTTCCGTCTTCACTAAGGAAGACATAAATAATCTGCCGGAAATAGCAGGGGACCGCGGGTCAAAGGAGTTGGAGGAATTGAGTGAAATCCAGGTTAGCTGGGAAGTGGTGTTGGGTAAATTGAATGGATTAAAGGCCGATAAATCCCCAGGGCCAGATAGGCTGCATCCCAGAGTACTTAAGGAAGTAGCTCCAGAAATAGTGGATGCATTAGTAATAATCAAGCGCCTTGAGTATCTAGAAAGGCGCTATATAAATCCCATCCATTATTATTATTATTATTAATCTTTCAAAACTCTTTAGATTCTGGAGTAGTTCCTGAGGATTGGCGGGTAGCAAACATAACCCTACTTTTTAAGAAGGGAGGGAGAGAGAAAACGGGGAATTACAGACCAGTTAGTCTAACATCGGTAGTGGGGAAACTACTAGAGTCAGTTATTAAAGATGGGATAGCAGCATATTTGGAAAGTGGTGAAATCATTGGACAAAGTCAGCATGGATTTACAAAAGGTAAATCATGTCTGACGAATCTTATAGAATTTTTCGAGGATGTAACTAGTAGCGTGGATAGGGGAGAACCAGTGGATGTGGTGTATCTGGACTTCCAGAAGGCTTTCGACAAGGTCCCACATAAGAGATTAGTATACAAACTTAAAGCACACGGCATTGGGGGTTCAGTATTGATGTGGATAGAGAACTGGCTGGCAAACAGGAAGCAAAGAGTAGGAGTAAACGGGTCCTTTTCACAATGGCGGGCAGTGACTAGTGGGGTACCGCAAGGCTCAGTGCTGGGACCCCAGCTATTTACAATATATATTAATGCATCTGGATGAGGGAATTGAAGGCAATATCTCCAAGTTTGCGGATGACACTAAGCTGGGGGGCAGTGTTAGCTGTGAGGAGGATGCTAGGAGACTGCAAGGTGACTTGGATAGGCTGGGTGAGTGGGCAAATGTTTGGCAGATGCAGTATAATGTGGATAAATGTGAGGTTATCCATTTTGGTGGCAAAAACAGGAAAGCAGACTATTATCTAAATGGTGGCCGACTAGGAAAAGGGGAGATGCAGCGAGACCTGGGTGTCATGGTACACCAGTCATTGAAAGTAGGCATGCAGGTGCAGCAGGCAGTGAAGAAAGCGAATGGTATGTTAGCTTTCATACCAAAAGGATTTGAGTATAGGAGCAGGGAGGTTCTACTGCAGTTGTACAGGGTCTTGGTGAGACCACACTTGAAGTATTGCGTACAGTTTTGGTCTCCAAATCTGAGGAAGGACATTATTGCCATAGAGGGAGTGCAGAGAAGGTTCACCAGACTGATTCCTGGGATGTCAGGACTGTCTTATGAAGAAAGACTGGATAGACTTGGTTTATACCCTCTAGAATTTAGGAGATTGAGAGGGGATCTTATAGAAACTTATAAAATTCTTAAGGGGTTGGACAGGCTAGATGCAGGAAGATTGCTCCCGATGTTGGGGAAGTCCAGGACAAGGGGTCACAGCTTAAGGATAAGGGGGAAATCCTTTAAAACCGAGATGAGAAGAACCTTTCTCACACAGAGAGTGGTGAATCTCTGGAACTCTCTGCCACAGAGGGTAGTCGAGGCCAGTTCATTGGCTATATTTAAGATGGAGTTAGATGTGGCCCTTGTGGCTAAGGGGATCAGAGGGTATGGAGAGAAGGCAGGTACAGGATACTGAGATGGATGATCAGCCATGATCATATTGAATGGCGGTGCAGGCTCGAAGGGCCGAATGGCCTACTCCTGCACCTAATTTCTATGTTTCTATGTTTCTGTTTATGTGTAGTAAGGAACTGCAGATGCTGGTTTATAGACACAAAGTGCCAGAGTAAATCAATGGGTCAGGCAGCCTCTCTGGAGAAAGAGAATGGGTCAGGACCCTTCTTTAGACTATTGACTTCTATTTACTTCTGACTGGGGCTGTATGCCAATAAAATTTGTCAGGAACTTGTATTATCACCTGACTCGTGTAACCTCAAGCACAATTTTTTGATTATATTTATGATTATGAGAATGTTATACTCCACCAGATTTGATTGTTTACAATTTGCTCTTGCAGATTTTACAGTGCAATCTCTTCCTATTAACTCGGGTTTGAAAATCACTGCTATAAATGCATATTAATTGTGCTGGCAATTGAAAACACAACAAAACAAAATCATTATTGACCAAGCTCACGTCCTGTTACAACTAGTTTGCAGACACTGACATTTGGTGTATCGGGGAAGGCACATGAAAGGCAATGCAGGACGACAGCAAAGGCAGTTAAAAAAAATACGAGGAAGTCACGATGAGGCCAACTTTAGCTTTTTGAACACTGAAAGGTAGTAATAGGAAGAGAAGAGTGGAAGGGTTTCCACAGTTTTCAAACAAACTGACAATTAGCTGACGACATTCTCCGCAGTGAAAGAACATAAAAGCTGCATCATGTTATTTTTATCCTCAGTGGCTCCAGACAATGACACAATAGGAAATAACCCCTCTGGGGAACTTGCCTTTGAGGTACTCTCTCTCTCTCTCCAATGGCTTTTGCTTCATTGCTTTGTCGCTTTAGACCATGAGGAAGTGATAAACAAAACTTTTGTGATTTACAGCAGGAACTTGTAGTGACAGGCAGAACCCAGGCAGGAAAAATTAATCAAGGACAGCATTTTCACGGTCTCAGTATCTTCAGTGCTGTCCATTGACAGGGAAAATATTATTGTTCAGTTCATTTGCTAATGAATCATCTATTTTTTTGTAAAATTCATTCATTTGTGGATCATGTCAAGGGGAGCTTTGAGCGCAGCAGTTGCTCAGCAGCGAGAGCTCCAATGAGCACAATGGGCGAATACCCAAAGGTTGACTGCATGACTGGGTGTCAGACTTCAAAAGCTGGGCAACACAGCTCGAGCACTGTCACAAGTTAACAAAACACAGAACATAGAACAGTGCAGCACAGTCGCAAGTCCTTCGACCACAAGGTCTGTGCCAAACATAATGCCAAGCTAAACTAATCTCATTTGCTTGCACATGATCCATATCCTTCCATTCTCTCTCTATCCATATACGTATGCAAAAGCCTCTTAAATGCAACTATCGTATCTGCCTCCATCACCAACCTTGGCAGTGGGTTTCATGAACTCACCATTCTCCGTTAAAAACTGGCCCTGCACAAGTCCTTTGAACTTTGCCCCTTTCACCTTAAAGCTATGGACTAGACTTTGACATTTCCAGCCTGGGAAAAAGGTTCTGATTGTCTACTCTATCTATGCCTCTCACCATTTACACATTGCAAGTGTCTTTCAGTGTTTTGGGACAGTTGTAATAGGCTGAACAGACTGAATGGCTCTAACAATCTGATATTTCCGTTCATTTCCTTATATTTGTACAAAGCCTCACACAGGAAATAATAAGCTCCCTTTACTGCACACTTGTCACGTGCAAGATATACTATGCTGACATGAGGGATGAAAGGCTTCTGCCCTGACAAGAGATCAGTGAAGCCACTTAATGTCAATGGAGAGAATTGATGCGAACTGTTCAAAATTAATGAAGAATTTTTACAAGGCAAATTGAAAAAACTCAAGTGCCTGTTTTCAGTGAACCAGTAACCGCAAGCCATGAGCTGAAGATCAGTCCTTAAAATTATTTTATGTACAGGGATTTTAGGATGTGGAGCATCGATCAGGAACAATGATAAACAACAATCTATAATAAGATTCTGTATTTTTTGGGGGGAATGCGGATAAATATCTTGAGGAAAAATAGGAAAATATTTTAGGAAATCATGTTAGATATGGTTGATAAGATTTGATGTTTATGCATGCGAGTTAAAAATGTGCATTTGAATACATGATACTGAATGTAAAACATCAATGCACCCATTCAGTCCACTCTATCCACAAATTATGAACTGCCTACTTTAGACTTAACTTTAAACTCTCGTGACACAGCACGGAAACAGGCCCTTCGGCCCACTGGGTCCGTGCTGACCAGCGAATACCCTGTCCACTAGCGCTATCTACACAATAGTATCAATTTACAATTTTACCAAAGCCAATTAACCTACAAATCTGTACATCTTTGGAGTGTGAGAGTAAACCGGAGCACCTGGAGAAAGCCCACGCAGTCACAGGGAGAGCATACAAACTCCATAAGAAACATACATTTCTCATGCCGCAATTCAATGTTTCAATGATACGTTATTGTCACATGTACCTAGGTACAGTGAAATTCTTTGTCTTTTGCTTACAGTCCAGTAAATTCAGCAGACCTCACTGAGGCAGTACACAAAGACTCGCCACCAACAAAGTTACAAAAGTTGATCGAACAGTTTTATCTTCTCGCAGCGTCGAACCAGGCCTGCCGCTGCACGGTCCCCCCGCTTGCCCCTCCCCCCCCTTCGATCTCGTCGGCCCCCTGCCGGGTCCTCCTGTGTTCTCGGCCGACCACCGCCATGTCCCCCTACATTCTCGGCGGCTCCCTCCTGGGTCCCACGCCGGATTGCACTTGATGGTGCAGGTTCCTCCATGCTCTCAGTGGCTCGGGTCTCTCCTCGCTCTCGGCGGCCCTCCCGCAGAGTTGTTGGGCTCCAGGGTGCATCTCGGGCCACATTGAGATTTTCACTTGAGCGTAAGGTCCTGCTTCTCCAATGGTAGGGACTCATTAACAAAATACACAGCCAGGAGAACAGTAAATGGTTTGTTTGCAATGGGCTATAAAACTTTAAACCCGACTGTTTCCCTTAAGGAAGTGAGTTAAAATGAAGGATCTATGCCTCTTATAAATCTATAGAAAAATAAACTCTAAAAGAGCTCCAAAAACACTCAATATAATTTATGAGCTTGATCATATAATTGTAAAGCATAGAAGAGGTCATTTGGCCCATCATGTCTGTGTCAGTATTGAAGGAAATAGAGCATTAGCCTCTGTCTTAGCCTGCAGACATTTACTTTCTTATATAATCAAGTACCTGTATAATATAATTTTCTTTTTAAAGTTTCTATTACTTCTATAACTACCAACCCTTTCAGAAATTGTACTCCAATCATAATTAATTCTTGTGTATTTAAAATTAAACCTCCTCCTCTCCCAGTTTGACACAAAATGCTGGAGTAACTCAGCGGGACTGGCAGAATCTCTGGAGAGAAGGAATGGGTGACGTTTTGGGTCTCTCCAGAGATGCTGCCTGTCCCGCTGAGTTACTCCAGCATTTTGAGTCTATCTTCGGTTTAAACCAGCATCTGCAGTTCCTCTCCCAGCTGGTGTTTTCACCAATGTTTAAGTCACTACTGAAATTTGGATTTCAATATTTAATGGCGAATGGGTCTGCTAGTCAGTTTTGTTACATTCAGGAGTGAATTGAGGTGAAAATACACATTTTGTTTAATGAATATTCAATAGTTAATTGAGGTGCAAAGTAAACAAGTATGATGTAATTTTTGAAATGCAGTTAATAACAGGAACAATGCAAAAGTATATAAGAATTGTCTCTGCTTTTTTTTTTAACAAAGGTGCTTCAACGAATGCTTCTGTTAAAGTCTGACACTATAGAATATTTCATTTCAGCAATTAATTTGTTTGTTATGAATATCATTCGGCATAATTTTAATCCAGATGTTTGCTAGAAACTCATTTCATTCTCTAACATCTAACACAAATCTACTTCTTCATTTCTATTTGGAACAGAATGACGTGACCTTTATCAGCAGTTTCAGACACAAGTTTATATTATTAAGATTGTCCTTACAAATGGGAGCCTCCGGCATCCTGGTTTTCTTATTTTTTAACCACAAATAATTATTTATTGATGGAGCTTATGTAAACCAGATAAAACATGAGTGCTGGGGAGATTTTAGAGTGCAGATTACTGGGGCCCACAATCTGTGTTTTCTTCTACAATAAATGGTTGCGAATGTTCACTTGCAGCTTTGTTCTGGGCCAGCCTGTAGCTTGACTGTTTGCTTTCTTAAATCATACTGTTTGACATCTTTTTCCTGTTGTTTAGAGGTTTCTGTGTATTTTCATTTGCATTCTTGCATATCTTTAACTGCCCTTGGATCAACAAAATGAAATCTGATATGAATAAGGATATGGCAGATAAACCCGAGAGAGAGGGGATGGTGCTAATTGTAAAACGTCCCTAAATGCTAGTGTGGAGAAGATGGCCCAAATGGCATCCTTCTCTGATCTATGATCATAACATGAAACTGAAAGCAAACTATGTAGGGGAGAATTGTACCTTTCCTTCTGCTCTCCTTTCACTATAATCTAGTCAGTACAAACAGGAAGAAGTGCAGTGAAAGAGATCATCCATCTGAAACCTAGAAAGAACAAAAAAACACTTGTGCTTAGCCCACCAGGGTCTGCTGGATCTCCCAGTTGTCAACCATTTTAATTCCTCTTCCCATTCCCACTCTGACCCTTCTGTCCTGGGCCTCCTCCATTGCCAGAGTGAGGCCACATGCAAATTGAAGGATCAACTTCTCATGTTCCACTTGGGTAACATACAACTCAATGAGTGAACAATTAATTCTCCAATTTGGGATAATTACATAACCCTCCTCTTCTCTCCTCTTCTCCCACATAACCCCCCTTCATCCCCATCTCCTTCTCCTCCTCCTCCCCTATGCCCCACCTGCACTCGCACCTATTTCTTCCCCGACCCTCTCCCCTTCCACCTACATTCCTTCGTCTAGCTTCACAATTCACAACACTTCAGTCCTTCACACCTTCTATCTTTTCATCTCTGGCCTTTGTCCAACCATCTGCCTATAAAACATGCCCTCCTCACCTGATTCAACCGGCTACATGCCAGGCTTTGTCCTGCCTGTCCTCTCTTACAGCTTTCTTTTCCCCATCACAATCAGTCTGAAGAAGGATCCTGACCCAAAATGTCATCTCTCCATGTTTTCCAGAGATGCTGCCTAACCCGCTGAGTTACTGCAGCACTTTGAGTCTTTTAATTGATCTGAAGCAAAACTTCTTCTCACTTCGCATAAACTACCAGACCAACTCGGTATCTCCAACATCTTCTGTTTGTTGTTATATAAGGGAATATATTTATTTTATCCTTCAAAATGTGAAGCCATATTCCCACAAACAATTGGAGTGATACTTTGTGATCAAAAACAAGTTTTAGGTTAAATTCGATGTCAAAGATACAACATGGAAACAGGTTCTTTAGCCCACTGAGTTCAGGCAGACCATCACTCACCCATTCACAGAATTATCATGCCATCCACTCCCTACATGTTAGGGGCAATTTACAGAGGCCAATTAAGCTACAAACTCACACGTCTTTGGGTTATAGGAGGAGACCAGAGCATCTGGAGGAAACCCATGCGGTCACAGGCAGAACGTGCAAACTCCACACAGACAGCACCGAGGTCAGAATTGAACCCGGTCTCGAACTCCATGAGGCAGCAGCTCTATCAGCTGTGCCACTGCGCCACCCTATTGCATTGTATTAGAACCACAGACTACCCGGTTTGAAAGTGGAGAATATGCACCCAATCAGTCTGGTTGATGAACCTAACCGATACAGCAAGATCTATGCTAGGCTATGTAGTGTAAGAATACGCAAATCCTGAAGAAAGACTCAAAAATCTTAAACTGCCATCTGCCTATTTAATGATCTGTTCAGAGAGCAGGATGTTCTCTACAAGACACATACTTCTCCTATCACAATAGCTCTCGCACTGACAGAAATACATAAACATTAGCCACTTAGAGATGGTATTAATTATATAAGAAGGGAATCTGAATGTTTACTTTCCTTAAGGTTTTGACCTCTTGATACCTCGTTTCAACAGAAGCAAGATGAAGATTGGCTGTTGCTGAGTTGAACACCATATAGCTAGTGCATTTTTAACTTTCCATTTGGATTCCTGGTAGACTTAAAAACACAAAAAATAATATATATTTCAGTCTGCTGCAAACATATAATTCTTAAATATTGGATTCATATTTACTAAAAATCATGGGAGGCAAGTTGGCACAGCGATAGAGTTGCTGCCTTACAGCGCCAGAGACCCGGGTTCGATCCTGTACGGAGTTTGTACGTTCCCCCCGTGACCCGCATAATCTTTCTCCGGGTGCTCTGGTTTCCTCCCATACTCCAAAGATGTAGAAGTATGTTGGGTAATTGGCTTTGGTAAATAGTAAATTGTTCCTAGTGTGTGTAGTATAATATTAGTGTGTGGAGATCGCTCGTCGGCGCGGACTTGTTGTGCGGACGGGCCTGTTTCCACGCTGTATCTCTAAACTAAACAAAACAACATTTTAGATGCTGGAGAAACTCAGCGGGACAGGCATCATCTCTGGAGAGAAGGAATGGGTGACATTTCGGGTCGAGACCCTTCTTCAGATTTTAGAATCACATTAAATTAATTGAACTGATGAATATTCATAGTAGCGTACTAGCATTTCTAATTTCTGAATTTACTGGCACGAGTAGTTCCACATAGTATTTTTGAATAGATAATATTCCAGTGTTCATAGGGTTACTCATTAAGACATTTGCCTTGCTAGACATTGCATCAGAATGATGCAATACACCAAGGATGGGATTAGATGTCAGGTGCAGCTGGTGGCACAGACTTCATTAAAGCCGAGAGACAACATTATTTAATAGAGCTCCTTGGTAGAGACTTTTGACATTTATTAATTATTACATGGTAGCAGGTTAGCAATATTCATGACATTAATGCAGACCATCTAAGGTAAATATGAGTTATGTTGAAACAACACCCCTAATTGGGAATTGGGTGACGACTGGTGTGTTTTTGTGACTAACACCAGGTTTGTGCAACTTTGCACTCTGGGTGCAGAAACTAGCTTCTGGTCTCGGGCACGGAAGAGTGGAAGAGACTTGCTCACTGGTTGTGTTCACTTGTCGCCACTCTGTCTCACTGAAGTCAGTAATACCATTTGAAGCTGGTCGCCAGAGACAAATTTCTCCCCGTTGTGTTCTTGGTGCCTCGGGTGTGTTCAGGTGTGCTGAAGGAACAGCCATTCCAAAAGGACTCAGCAATTAAATAGAAGAGTCGATTAAAATGACAGGCACAAAAATTAAAAAAATGTGGAAAACACTCAACAGGTCAGGCCGCAGCATCAGGGAGGTAAAGGAATACAGCGAGCCAAATTCGTACAGGTATGATGGTAAATTGGCTTGGTAAATGTAAAAATTGTCCCTAGGATGTGTAGGGTAGTGTTAATGTGTGGGGATCGCTGGTCAGCGTGGATCCGGTGGGCTGAAGGGCCTGTTTCAGTGCTGTATCTCTAAACTAAACGAAACTAAACTAAAAGGCAAGCAAGAGGGTTGGCATTGATGATCAGAACCTTTCATCAAAACCGGAAAAGTGGGAAAACAAGTTTTAAGATATAAGGAGTGAGAAGGTTTGAGAGAAGGGAGGGATTGTCTTGTTTTGGGGACAGAGCCTTCTCCAGGGCAGCTCCCAGGCTCTGGAACTCCCTCCCCCAACTGATCTGCAATTCCGTGTCCCTCACCATCTTCCAGTCCCGCCTCAAGACCCATCTCTTCACCTCTGCCTATCCTTAGCCCCATGTCCCCCTCCCTTTTCATCTGTGCATTAATTGCCTCATATTGTGTTTTGTATTGAATTCTGTCTTTACTTTGTGTACTAGTCATGTCTCTACTATTTATTTCATTCCCCTTACATGTTTTTCCTCTACCTGCTAAATTTTTGTAAGGTGTCCTTGAGACTCTTGAAAGGCGCCCATAAATAAAATGTATTATTATTATTATTATTGTCTGCAATGTGGTGGAAATGGATTATAAAACAGAAACAAAATGAAATAGTAAGATGCAACTTCTGTGGCGAGAGAAAGAGAACAAAAGGACGGGATGGAGCAGTTAATTGAAATTGAAATTCCCAAGAACTGCAACGTGGTCAGGTTAAAGATGAGGTGTTCTTCAAGCTGATGTTGGGCAAAGATTGGATTAAAATGGGAGTGCAATGGCTAATGACAGGGTGACGTCCAATAGACAGTTCATGGTTGTCCTTGTGGACTGATTGGAGATGTTCATTTTATTGCTAATTTGTACCATATTAAATGTTCATGTGGAGATGGCGGGGCGAGAAAAAGTTTGGAACCAAACTAGATTTTTGGTGAACTTGGGAAATAGCGATGAAAGGGGGTAAGAAGGAAAACTGCTGCCTCTCATCAGATATGCAAAAGTTGAACTAAATGAGGTTGGTCACATTGAGCCGACCAGCGGAGAAAAGTGAGCGATACAGAAGGCTGATTGTGAGGGGGAAGCTGGAGGAGGACATGGATAATACACCATGATCACTGCTGCAAACAAGTCCACTCATCACTTTCATGAAGTCATAGGCAAAGAATCGTTAAACACAGAAACATGTCCGTGAGCTCACCATGTCCATGACGACCATTAAGTATCCATCTGCGGGATACACCTGTTGAAGGCGATGGAGGAAGGCCTTGCGGGAGCCTGGGGATTACCTGGATGCTTAAAGCTGCTTCAGAAGACAGCAAGCGTGGACTTTGGGCTTGTGGAATTGGCACCAAAACATGGTGGTGCCTGCATGTGTAAATATGCAAAAAATAATTTCACTGTGTAGTTGAACATGTGGTAATAAAGCACCATGGAAGCATTGAACATGAACCCCATTTGTGAGCACTTGGTCCACAGTGCTATATAGCTTGCTGATTCAAGAGCTTGTTTATAAACTGCCTCTACCACCCTCCCCAAGGTGTCTTCATTAGAGACAATTCAGTGCTTAAATAGAAGTGAAAATCTAAGAACATGCAGTTGTTATTAATATCAGCATGCTTTTGTGAGTTGCACCATGCCCTGAGTAAAACGGGAAATGACAGACTGGCCGGAAGTTCACATGGAGTGAGAAGTCAAAGTCCAGTTTTAATTTAGGGGTCGATGTTGGTGGATTTGAAAGGGGGATTGACTGAACCTGGGGACAGGAGTCATCAACTACATCAGCTATTGGTTGCTCAGCAAGGGTAGTTGGGGACATGCATTTTAGTGTGAATGAGATCAAATGAACGGTGAATAGGTGGTGCATAGTGAACTATTTTGAGTATGCATTGTCACGTGCATCGAGGTACAGTGATAAGTTTTTGTAGCATACTAACCAGTCAGCAGAAAGACAATACATTTTTACAATCGAGCCATCCACAGTGTATAGATACATGATAAAGTGAACAACGTGAATGACGTTTAGTGCAAGATAAAGTCCAGTAAAGTCTGATCAAAGATAGCCCGAGGGTCTCCAAAGAGGTAAATAGCAGCTCAGGACCGCTCTTTATTTGTTGGTTCAATTGCCTTCAGTGGACATTGGGGAAGGGTCTTCTCTGGAATTCTCCTGTAGAGGTTTAGATGGAATGAGGACTTCTTAGAATTTAGAATATCCTTGCTTTTCCTGAATATCCTTTCAGCTTTCTCCAGATATGAACTGGTAATTTCTGCTGTAAATTATCCATTTCTGATATAGTTTAAAAAGGAACTGCAGATGCTGGGAAAAAGTACACAAAAAATGCTGGAGAAACTCAGCGGGTGAGGCAGCATCTATGGAGAGAAGGAGTAGGCGACTACTTTTCTCCATTTCTGATATTGGTTCAGTTTATTTCTCTCTCTATCAGTACAACGTAACCTGCTAGGGTTTTGAAAAGAAAATACGAAGGCATTTTTAAACCAGATTGAAAGTATTATAAATAAGTACAAATCATACAATTTGCTTCAAGGATAATGGCTTTGTGTGAAGCCAATAGAAACTTCAGACTGATATCTCTGTAACACATTCTGTGGCATTGTAAACTCCTGGTGTAACGGAATTGGTTAAATGAATGATGCTTAAAGTTACAACTGGTCACGTTAAAAGAGAACAAAAGCTATAGTTATGGGATGGGTAGGTGGGGTGGCAGGATAATAAATCAAGTCAGTGGAAGTTTGGAAAAAAAACAGAAAATGTGGAAGATACACCAAGAACCCGTGAAAAATAAAACAAACGGTTCACATAGAAACATAGAAAATAGGTGCAGGAGGAGGCTATTTGGCCCTTCGAGCCAGCACCACCATTCATTGTGATCATGGCTGATCGACCCTTTTCAATAACCCGCCCCTGCATTCTCCACATATCCCTTGACTCCACTAGCCCCTCGAGCTCTATCTAACTCTCTCATAAATCCATCTAGTGACTTGGCCTCCACTGCCCTCTGTGGCAGGGAATTCCATAAATTCACAACTCTCTGGGTGAAAAAGTTTTTTTCTCACCTCAGTCTTAAATGACCTCCCCTTTATTCTAAGACTGTGGCCCTTGGTTCTGGACTCGCCCAACATTGGGAACATTTTTCCTGCATCTAGCTTGTCCAGTCCTTCTATAATTTTATATGTTTTATATGTTTCTATAAGAATCCCCCTCATCCTTCTAAACTCCAGTGAATACCAGGGATCAATCTCACAAACCTACGCTGCACTGCCTCAATCACAAGGATGTCCTTCCTCAAATTAGGAGACCAAAACTGTACACAATACTCCAGATGTGGTCTTGCCAGAGCCCTATACAACTGCAGAAGAACCTCTTTACTCCTATACTGAAATCCTCTTGTTATGAAGGCCAACATTCCATTAGCTTTCTTCACTGTCTGCTGTACCTGTAAGCCAACTTTCAGTGACCGATGTACAAGGACACCCAGGTCTAGCTGCACCTCCCCCCTACCTAACCTAACCCCATTGAGATAATGATCTGCCCCCTTGTTTTTGCCGCCAAAGTATGGTTATCTCACATTTATCTATTAAGTAATGTTTCAAATTAAGTAATGTTTCAAACTTGTGTTTTGATGGGTATCTTGGCCTGATGGAAGCATTTATTCAACCATGTGGTCAGCAAATCACGATTGCACACTCACCTATGTTTCACATGCTTGCCCCTGTGCCTGAGACTTCTTGGTGTACGTCAGAGCATTACTTTGAGAAATATTTTTGTAATTCCAAACAAAGTATGATTCCCTGGAGGACATGGATGGGTGATAGTCTGGGTCAGGACCCTTCTTCAGACTGGTTGTAATATTGGGGAGAAAGCTGGAACAGAGATGGGGACGGACAAAGCCTGGCTTGTGATAGGTGATATAATGGTGTTCCTCTTGTTTACGTTGGACATCACTATTGCTGTGGAGGCGGGCTCAGACAAATAGGTTGGAATAGGAATGTGAGGGAGATTTAAAGTGACTCACAACACAAAGCTCAGGATCAGCCCTGCAGATTTAGTGCAGGTGCTCCATCGTGTAATTCTCTCATCTGGGTTCGGTTACTCCAGTGTACAGGAGGACACAGTGAGGATAGAGGAGTACATTGGAGGAATTGTAAGTGAATCACTGCTCCACTAGGACAGTAGAGAAGGGAAGAGGTAAATGGACAGGTGTAGGATTGTGTACATAGGTGCCTGATTCTGCATGTGATTCAAGAAGCTACGCAATATTATTTTAGTCCCCTTCCATTAAAGGAAATGGCTTTCCTCTCGCCAAAAACGCCAAAAGACTCCAGATCCTGGAAATCTGAAATAAATGCAGATTAGGCAGCATGTTGCATTGTTTTCTAATCCTGTTTGCTTGGCTTTGTTGAACAATTGAGTTAAACAATGGACCTCGTGAAAATGAAGATGAAAATGAGAATGAAGATGTGATTGCATTTTCATGTTACTTCTGCAGTCAATGAACAACTGCTGGCTAACAGCCGCTTTGAGGTACCGGGGGGTTGAAATAAACATGATTTATTCATATACTGCCTGATCTATTGCATATTTCCAATTATGCTTTTATTGTGCCATAGTTGTTTTCTCCACCTATCAACAATATTAGTTCCATTGGTCGCATATAACACTTTCCACAATTTTAGACAGCCCCTTAATTAATTATTTATGTTTAAGAAGGAACTGCAGATGCTGGAAAATCGAAGGTAGACAAAAATGCTGGAGAAACTCAACGGGTGAGGCAGCATTTATGGAGCTAAGGAAATAGGCAACGTTTCGGGTCGAAACCCTTCTTCAGACTGATGTGAGGGTGGGGGGGGGGGGGGGAAGAAGAAAGGAAGAGGTGGAGCCAGTGGGCTGAGGGTCAACTGAGAAGGGGAGGAGAAAGTAGGGACTACCTGAAATTAGCGAAGTCAATGTTCATACCGCTGGAGTGCAAACTGCCCAAGCAAAATATGAGGTGCTGCTCCTTCAATTTACAGTGGTCCTCACTCTGGCCATGGAGGAGGCCCAGGACAGAAAGGTTGGATTCAGAATGGGAGGGGGAGTTAAAGTGTTGAGCCACCGGGAGATCAGGTTAGTTATTGCGAACCGAGTGGAGGTGTTTGGCGAAGCGATCGGCAAGCCTACGCTTGGTCTCACTGATGTAGAGCAGCTGACATCTAGAGCAGCGGATGCAATAGATGAGATTGGAGGAGGTGCAGGTGAATCTCTGCCACACCTGGAACTTGGGTCCTTGAATGGAGCCAAGGGGGGAGGTAAAGTGACAAGTGTAGCATTTCCTGCGGTTGCAAGAGAAAGTGTCCGGAGAGGGGATGGTACGGGTGGGAAGGGATGAATTGACCAGGGAGTTACGGAGGGAGCGGTCTTTGCGGAAAGCAGACAGGGAAGGAGATGGGAAGATGTGGCAAGTGGTTGGATCATGTTGGAGGTGGCGAAAATGTTGGAGGATTATTTGTTGCATGTGACGGCTGGTAGGGTGGAAGGTGAGGACAAGGGGGACTGCTCTTGTTACGAGTGGGGGGATGGGGAGTGAGAGCAGAGTCACGGGGTATAGAAGAGACCCTGGTGAAAGCATCATCATTAATTAATTAATTGTCTCCTGTCTCTCTCTGTCTGTCTCTTTTTCTCTCGTTATCACTTTTTAATAACCATAAATCTAGGATGTAACGTGTGCCATATTAAGGCTGCCCATAATGGAAAGATCAACCATGTATCACAGACATGGAATATTTTTCAATGCTTGAATGTTTCACATCAACTATAGGCTGTGGTGTGAATAGTGGGTGGGGGATATGGGCTAAAGATCAAGATTCTGACAGCTGTGGTTTCTAAACTTGATAATTGCAAATGACCTACTTTTGTATATTTCATATTTGTAAATGTACTTGTTCTTATTACCAGCAATTCTGTTTACTTTTAATCCCTTTACTGATGCACTTTTCAATAATTAGAAATAGCCATCTGGCAGAATTGAGTGGATCTGTCCCAGAACTGGTCCATCACTTGTTACTGATACGGTGTGGAACTTGATATGAAACTGATTATAAAGATGACCCTTGAAATACTATCTATTATTGATCGAGGTTATGGACTGACTTTCAACCAACTGCATTACATTGGGGGGAGGGACTCAAATAGAGAAAGCTAGTAGACAATGTGTGAGGCAGGAGGCAGAGAAGGGAAGCACTCATCATGTAGGGGGGAAAGAAGAAAGCAATAATAAACAGAGAATAAGAGGTGGTGGGGTTCTTAAATGTGTGAGCAGAGAGACAGAGGGGTGTAAAATGGGGGTAAAAACAATAGGTAGCAAGGTGAAAAGTAAAAGTGGCAGGCAGACAAATCCAGGGCAAAAATCAAAAAGGGCCACTCTTCAACATAATTGTATAAGGGGTAAGAGCGTTGTAAAAACAAGCCTGAAGGCTTTGTGTCTCAATGCAAGGAGCATTCGTAATAAGGTAGATGAGTTGAATGTGCAGATAGCTATTAATGATTATGATATAGTTGGGATCACGGAGACATGGCTCCAGGGTGACCAAGGCTGGGAGCTGAACATCCAGGGATATTCAATATTCAGGCGGGATAGACAGAAAGGAAAATGAGGTGGGGTAGCGTTGCTGGTTAGAGAGGAGATTAACGCAATGGAAAGGAAGGACATTAGCTTGGAGGATGTGGAATCGATATGGGTAGAGCTGCGAAACACTAAGGGGCAGAAAACGCTAGTGGGTGTTGTGTACAGGCCACCTAACAGTAGTAGTGAAGTTGGGGATGGCATCAAACAGGAAATTAGAAATGCGTGCAACAAAGGTAAAACAGTTATAATGGGTGACTTCAATCTACATATAGATTGGGTGAATCAAATTGGCAGGGGTGCTGAGGAAGCTACATTTCTTGGAATGTATGCGGGATCGTTTTCTAAACCAACATGTAGAGGAACCAACGAGAGAGCAGGCTATTCTAGACTGGGTATTGAGTAATGAGGAAGGGTTAGTTAGCAGTCTTGTTGTGCGTGGCCCCTTGGGCAAGAGTGACCATAATATGGTTGAGTTCTTCATTAGGATGGAGAGTGACATGGTTAATTCAGAAACAATGGTTCTGAACTTAAAGAAAGGTAACTTTGAGGGTATGAGACGTGAATTGGCCAAGATTGACTGCCGATTAATTCTTAAAAGGTTGACGGTGGATATGCAATGGAAGGCATTTAAAGACTGCATGGATGAACTACAAAAATTGTTCATCCCAGTTTGGCAAAAGAATAAATCAGGGAAGGTAGTGCATCCGTGGATAACAAGGGAAATCAGGGATAGTATCAAAGCAAAAGATGAAGCGTACAAATTAGCCAAAAAAGCAGCCGACCAGAGGACTGGGAGAAATTCAGAGACCAGCAGAGGAGGACAAAGGGCTTAATTAGATAAGGGAAAATAGATTATGAAAGAAAACTGGCAGGGAACATTAAAACTGACTGCAAACGTTTTTATAGATATGTGAAGAAAAAGAGATTAGTTAAAACAAATGTAGGTCCCTTGCAGTCAGAAACAGGTGAATTGATCATGGGGAACAAGGACATGGCGGACCAATTGAATAACTACTTTGGTTCCGTCATCACTAAGGAAGACATAAACAATCTGCCGGAAATAGCAGGGGACCGCGGGTCAAAGGAGATGTTGGAACTGAGTGAAATCCAGGTTAGTCAGGAAGTGGTGTTAGGTAAATTGAATGGATTAAAGGCCGATAAATCCCCAGGGCCAGATAGGCTGCATCCCAGAGTACTTAAGGAAGTAGCTCCAGAAATAGTGGATGCATTAGTGATAATCTTTCAAAACTCTTTAGATTCTGGAGTAGTTCCTGAGGATTGGAGGGTAGCTAATGTAACCCCACTTTTTAAAAAGGGATGGAGAGAGAAAACCTGGAATTACAGACCAGTTAGTCTAACATCGGTAGTGGGGAAACTGCTAGAGTCAGTTATTAAAGATGGGATAGCAGCACATTTGAAAAGTGGTGACATCATTGGACAAAGTCAGCATGGATTTACGAAAGGTAAATCATGTCTGACGAATCTTATAGAATTTTTTGAGGATGTAACTAGTAGAGTGGATAGGGGAGAACCAGTGGATGTATTATATCTGGACTTTCAGAAGGCTTTCGACAGGGTCCCACATAAGAGATTAGTATACAAACTTAAAGCACACGGTATTGGGGGTTCAATATTGATGTGGATAGAGAACTGCCTGGCAAACAGGAAGCAAAGAGTAGGAGTAAACGGGTCCTATTCAGAATGGCAGGCAGTGACTAGTGGGGTACCGCAAGGCTCAGAGCTGGGACCCCAGCTATTTACAATATATATTAATGATTTGGACGAGGGAATTGAATGCAACATCTCCAAGTTTGAGGATGACACTAAGCTGGGGGGCAGTGTTAGCTGTGAGGAGGATGCTAGGAGGCTGCAAGGTGACTTGGATAGGCTGGGTGAGTGGGCAAATGCATGGCAGATGCAGTATAATGTGGATAAATGTGAGGTTATCCACTTTGGTGGCAAAAACAGGAAAGCAGACTATTATCTAAATGGTGGCCGATTAGGAAAAGGGGAGATGCAACGAGACCTGGGTGTCATGGTACACCAGTCATTGAAAGTAGGCATGCAGGTGCAGCAGGCAGTGAAGAAAGCGAATGGTATGTTAGCATTCATAGCAAAAGGATTTGAGTATAGGAGCAGGGAGGTTCTACTGCAGTTGTACAGGGTCTTGGTGAGACCACACCTGGAGTATTGCATACAGTTTTGGTCTCCAACTGAGGAAGGACATTATTGCCATAGAGGGAGTGCAGAGAAGGTTCACCAGACTGATTCCTGGGATGTCAGGACTTTCATATGAAAAAAGAATGGATAGACTCGGCTTGTACTCTCTTGAATTTAGGAGTTTGAGGGGGGATCTTATAGAAACTTATAAAATTCTTAAGGGGTTGGACAGGCTAGATGCCGGAAGATTGTTTCCGGTGTTGGGGAAGTCCAGGACAAGGGGTCATGGCTTAAGGATAGAGGGGAAATCCTTTAGGACCGAGATGAGAAAAACTTTTTTCACACAGAGAGTGGTGAACCTCTGGAATTCTCTGCCACAGAAGGTAGTTGAGGCCAGTTCATTGGCTATATTTAAGAGGGAATTAGATGTGGCCCTTGTGGCTAAAGGGATCAGGGGGTATGGAGAGAAGGCAAGTACGGGATACTGAGTTGGATGATCAGCCATGATCATATTGAATGGCGGTGCAGGCTCGAAGGGCCGAATGGCCTACTCCTGCACCTATTTTCTATGTTTCTATGTTTCTACATGGATCTGTAGTTAAGCATTCCTGCACCCAGGAAATTAATATGAATCCGTTTCAAATTCATAAAGACTTCCAGTCTGGAGTGACTGTGCAAAAGTAGTATTGGGTAGGCTAATGGGACTGAAGGATAATAAATCCCCTTGGCCTGGTCGTCTGCATCCCAGTGTCCTCAGGGAGGTGGCTTTAGAAATAGTGGACGCATTGGTGATCATTTTCCAATGTTCAATAGATTCAGGATCAGTTCCTGTGGATTGGAGGATAGCTAATGTTATCCCAGAAAGGAGCGAGAGAGAAAACGGGGAATTACAGACCAGTTAGCCTGACCGGTGGTGGGAAAGATGCTGGAGTCAATTTTTAAAGAGGAAATAATGGGGCATTTGGGTAGCAGTAAAATGATTAGTCCAAGTCAACATGGATTTATGAAAGGGAAATCATGCTTGACTAATCTTCTGGAATTTTTTGAGGATGTGACAAGTAAAATTGATGAAGGGGAGCCATTGGATGTAGTGTATCTAGACTTTCAGAAAGCCTTCGATAAAGTCCCGCACAGGAGGCTGGTGACTAAAATTTGAGCACATGGTATTGGGGGTAGGGTGTTGACATGGATAGAAAATTGGTTGCAGACAGGAAGCAAAGAGTAGGAGTGAACGGGTCCTTTTCAGAATGGCAGGCAGTGGCGAGCGGAGTGCCGCAAGGCTCGATGTTGGGTCCGCAACTGTTTACTATATATATTAATGATTTGGAAGAGGGAATTAGGAGCAACACAAGCAAGTTTACGGATGACACAAAGCTGGGTGGCAGTGTGAACTGTGAAGAGGATGTTAGGAGGTTGCAGGGTGACCTGGACAGGTTGAGTGGGCAGATGCATGGCAGATGCAGTATAATATAGATAAATGTGAGGTTATCCACTTTGGCGGCAAAGACAAGGGGGCAGATTATTATCTCAATGGGGTTAGGTTAGGTAAGGGGGAGGTGCAGCGAGACCTGGGTGTCCTTGTACACCGGTCACTGAAACTTGGCTTGCAGGTACAGCAGGCATTAAAGAAAGCTAATGGAATGTTGGCCTTCATAACAAGAGGATTTCAGTATAGGAGTAAAGAGGTTCTTCTGCAGTTGTAAAGGGCTCTGTTAAGACCACATCTGGAATATTGTGTACAGTTTTGGTCTCGTAATTTGAGCAAGGACATTCTTGTGATTGAGGCAGTGCAGCGTAGGTTCACGAGATTGATCCCTGGGATGGTATGAGTTTAGAAGGATGAGGAGGGATCTTATAGAGACCCGTTGGGTCACAGCATCACATGGAAGGATTGGTCCCCAACGCAATATTCCACCTCTCCGCCCATTCCAATATTGGAGGCCAGTGGGGGGGAGGGGGGGGGGAGATCGTTCTGGAGCGCTAGTATGGGTGTTGTGGGCTGAAGGGACGTTCCAGAGGGCTAGTATGGACATTGTGGGCCGAATGGATTCTTGGGCTGGTGGCTCAGTCATTCAAGCCTGTTGTGCTGGCAGCTCACTCACTCATGGCTGGTGGGCTGGCAGTTGACTTACGACCATTCTTTGAAATTCTATTTCAAGCAGGGTGCAAGGTCACCAAATTCAAGTGCAGTTTCTTACCACATCAAGCAGGGTGCAAGGCCACTAAAGACAGCGAGTCGTGATCTCTCCCTCCTCCATCTTGCATAGACTGAGCCATACGCTCACTTCTGGGTTTTATAGTCCCTCCCTCCCACCCATCAGAATGGCATGATTGACAGGAGAGAAAATCTCAACATTTTTTAAACACTAATTGTAGATGGTTTATGCATGCAACCTATAATGTAGCTACCTCATCACCACTAACCACGCCCCATCATATTAGTATAACTGTGGTATCCTCCCTTTGTTCCTCCCACTAGGTCCCGGTACGCCTGAAGGCTGGATGCAGTCAGTGCTGGGACATGTGTGCCATGTGCTATAATAAACTCCTAGTAAAGGTTACAGTGTGTCAGATATCACTCCTTTACACTAATGATTGAGTTTTTTGAGGAGTTGATGAAGGAGATGGATAACCTTTACATGGTGTCAGAAAGTTAAACTCGCGCCTCCCATTTACCGGTTTTCTTTTATTTGTCCCCTGAGTGCCCAGTGTTGGGATTCCTTTGATATGGCATCCTCATGCCGAAAGCCATCTCCCCTTGTCTTTGACGCTGACATTGCGGAGCGATGGTCGACTTTTGTGATGGACTACACTCACTTCGTCAATATTGCGCACCGGAACGACCCAGCCGCGGTCAAAGCCTCACTCCTGCTCAACCTGGCTGGTCCCGACGCAATGAGAGAGCTCAGGCTTTCGTTTACGATCCAGCAGTCCTGGATGATAACGGCCAGCCTGTCGAGCCAGCCGAATCTGCCGATGACCCGGCATGTCTTTTGCGCAAGCGAACACCACCACCTCCTTCTCTATCTGCGCATAGCGCTGCTCTGTGTCCGTCATGGTCCTGGAGGCATAAGAGATAGGCTGTAGCGAACCACCATCATGGGGCTGCAGGCAAGCAGCACCCAGTCCAAAGCGAGAAGCGTTGCACGTAACCACGACCGGACGTAGTAAATCAAAGAACTTCAGAGTAGGTGTGCTGATCAGCTTCGTCTTTAGTAGGTCGAAGGCCTGCTGGTGGTGTGGAAACCATGACCAAGCAATGTCCTTTTTAGTAAGTTGTCTCAGAGGTGCGCTCAACTCGCTGAGGTCAGGGATAAACTTGCCCAGGTAGTTGACCATACCCAGGAAGCGCTGTAGACTGGTAACATCTGTCGGGGCAGGCAGCTCTGAGATGGCGCTGGTCTTTAGCGGGTCAGGCTTTAACCCGTGGGCCGTGAAAATGTGGCCAACATATGAGACCTCAGGCACCCGGAACCTGCATTTTGACTGGTTCAGCTTTAGATTGATCTGCCGTGCGCGGTCCAGAATCTGTCGGAGGTGGCGGTCATGTTCAGCCACATCTCTTCCATAGACCAGAATGTCGTCCACAATAATCGCACAGGGCAGACCTGCAAACAATTGTTCCATAGAACGCTGGAATACCTCACTGGCGGATTGATGCCGAACGGCATTCGCAAAAATTTAAACCTGCCAAAGGGCGTACCGAATGTGGTCAAGTCCAAGGAACGTTTGTCCAGGGGTATTTGCCAAAATGAACTCCTGGCATCGAGGACGGAAAACACCGTGGCTTGTCCGACCTGGGCGGCAACATCTTCAACAGTCCTCATAGGGTAGTGGGGCCGTTTAATCGCCAGGTTCAAGTCCTTAGGGTTGATGCATACCCATATTTCGTTCTTCCCTTTCTTCATTGTGGCGACCATGGTGGAGACCCATTCGGTGGGATCGCTGACAGCCTCCAGCACTCCCATGTTAACCATATCCTTCAGCATAGCCTCCACCTTGCCCTTCATGGCGAACGACACTCTGTGAGGTGGGCGGATCAAAGGCACCACGGATGGGTCTGTTGCGATTTTATACACCAGCGGCAGCTTCCCCAACTTGTCGTCGAACAGGTCCGGGTATTTGGATAGTGGACCCATCACTGCTTGCACCTCGTGGACCGTACGGTCGTAGGACACCAGACCAAGATCCTGGCAGGCCTGGTTGCTCAGTAGAGTTACACAGTCGCAATCCAGAATAAAGAACGACAGGTCACGGGAAGATTTCTGTAGCACGCAATGGAAGGTCGCCCTCCCCACAGGTGTTAGCTCCTCTCCCCCATAGGCACGCAAAACAGAGCGATCTGCAGTCAACAGCTCATTATTTCTTATCTTGTGAAACAGTGATGTTGACATTACGTTCACTTTTGCCCCCGTATCCAGCTTCGCAGAGAAGGACTTATTGTTCACGGTAATGAGCACAGATGGATCGGGGAGGCGAGATCGGCTGTGGAGGAGAGTGTAAACACTTGCATCTCCCATGGAAAAGCTGAGCTCAGAGCTGGGGGCAGTGTCAACAGAGGACTGAGAATCCATCTCACTATCAACTTGCTGAAGGTTGTTTAGGAATTGTCTAGGAGCTGAGGGCACATTCCCACGGGACCGGCAGGCAGCTGCAAAATGGTTCATTTTCTTGCAGACATTGCAAGATTTTCCAAGAGCTGGGCACTGTGACTCCATCGGATGAACATAATTACAGTTTGGACACTTCTGAAAGCGCGGGACCCGGAATGTACGAACGGGCCGCGGTGGAGGGCGAAAGTTGCCCTGCATACGTCGTTGTCCAGCAACACCAGTCAGATTTATGGCTCAGCTGTCAGATCCCCTCTGCCCATGCGGAGGGGTAACCACTTCGGCGATGCGGCACGCATGCATTGCTTGAGTCAGGGTTAGGTCAGGCCGTTGCGCAAAGCACTTGCTTGAACAATCCCGTCTCTCCAACGGTGATTTCTATCAGGGTCTGCTGAACCTTCGGAATATTTTCAGAGACAGTACAATGCGATCCCCTGCCCAACGCCTCATGTCCCGAGTTATTCGCCCTCCGATGCCGATCGCCCAGCAGTCCCTGATGCCAAAAGTCCTGCAGCCTGCTGATGTCCAGCAACGAATTGCTCAGAAGCACGAAATCCAGTGCCGCTCGCACGACAAATCCTGCCGCCCTCTATCCCCACTGCTGCCTGGCCAGGTCGTCCGTTTGCAGACGTCTACCGGCTTTTCCCGACTCGCCACCGTGGTCGGGTTCGACAGTTCGCCACGGTCCTACCTGGTGGACTTTGAGGGGACTTTATACCGGTGCAGCCGCCAGCAACTGTTGGCGGTCAACGAGCCCAAACCACCTCCTGCGATTCCGTATACCCCTCCATCGCGTGTCGAGCCTTTCTCCACTAACTTACCCTCTGCTCCCTGCATGCCCCGGTCGGTCCGTTTGCCTCGGTCTCCTCCCCCTGCTCTTCCAGGGTTCGCTCCTCCGGCCCTGCCGTCCCCTGTCAGGTCTTCTCTCTCTCCGACTTCTGCTCATTCTACCCCTTCTGTTTCACCTGGCTCACCTGTGCCTCTTGGTTCCCCTTCCAAGCTTGGTTCTCCACCCACCTTCTCTCCCCCTCCTGTTTCTGTTCCTGTCCCTCCTCCTATTCTTTCGGGTGGGGAGGGTGAGGGTGCTGTGCGCACTCGCTCGGGTCGGATTGTCAAACCTCCAGCTCGATACGGAGAGTTTGCTTAGCTTTGCAGGTACTGTATAACCAACCTGCCATTGCCGTAACTTGTTTAATTTGTAAGGGGAAGGATGTAGATGGTTTATGCATGCAACCTATATTGTAGCTACCTCATCACCACTCACCACGCCCCATCATATTAGTATAACTGTGGTATCCTCCCTTTGTTCCTCCCACTAGGCCCCGGTACGCCTGAAGGCTGGATGCAGTCAGTGCTGGGACGTGTGTGCCATGTGCTATAATAAACTCCTAGTAAAGGTTACAGTGTGTCAGCTATCACTCCTTTACACTAATAACTCTTTTATTTTTCATCGATGGAAAAAATCCTTGGCACCTGATGAGCGGAGGGGGACTCTGAGTAAGATGGCCAAAAGTCACAGCCGTACATGGTAGCGTTTTTTCTAAAATCAATATAAAGTGCAACCAGGAAGTGGTCAAGATTAGAATTTTAATTATGTAGAAGGCAAGGCAACTTTAATTAGGCAAGGCAACTTTAATTAGGCAAGGCAACTTTAATTAGGCAAGGCAACTTTAAGTAGGCAAGGCAACTTTAATTAGGAAAAACGCTGCCCCTTACGGCTGTGATTTTTGGCCATCTTACTCAGAGACCCCCTCCGCTGCGCAGGACAAGAGGATTGTTCCCATCGATGAAAAATACAAGAGTTATTAGTGTTTAAAAAATGTTGAGATTCTCTCTCCTGATGGCCACGCCCCTTCCGAAGGGACTATAAAATCCGGAAATGTTATGTACCTCAGTCATTCTCTGCAAGATGGGGGAGCGAGAGGGTCATGTCTCTCAGACTGAGCTGTGAATAACACTAAACACATGTTCACTAAACTGTGAATGGTTTTACTGGCCTGTCAGTGCCCTTAATGTGGTTTCAAAATATAGTTTGTAAATGCTAAAGCTGTAAAGCTTTAGCATTTAATTAGGCAAGCTGAAGCTTGCCTAATTAAAGTTGTCTTGCCTAATTAAAGTTGCCTTGCCTTCTATATAATTAAAAGTCTAATTTTGTCCACTTCCTGTTTTTCGTCTTTTATTGGTTTTAGAAAAAAAGCTACCAAGTACGGCTGTGAGTTTTGGCCATCTTACTCAGAGACCCCTCTGCTCATCAAATGCCGGGGATTTTTCCCATACATGAAAAATAAAAGAGTTATTAGAGTTTTAAAAATGTTGAGATTCTCTCTCCTGTCAATCACGCCATGAAGGTCACACCCCTTCTGGTGGGAGTGGGGAGGGACTATAAAACCCAAAAGTGTGGGCGTGGCTCAGTCTCTGCAAGGTGGAGGAGGGAGAAGTCACAACTCGCTTGGCCTTGCACCCTGCTTGAAATGGTATGAAACTGCACTTGAATTTGGTGGCCTTGCACCCTGCTTGAAATGGAATTTCAAGGAATAGCCGTGAGTCAACTGCCAGCCCACCCGCCGTGAGTGAGTGAGCTGCTAGCGCATCAGGCTTGAGTGACTGAGCCACCAGCCCAAGAATCCATTCGGCTCCCACAATGTCCATACTAGCCCCCAAATTACTATTTTTATGTGGTGGGTGGGGGATTGGGGGTGGGGGGGGTGGGGGATGGGGGGGGATGGGGGGGGATGGGGGGGGAGGGGAGGCGGAAACTGCTTTTCCTAGTCCCTACCTGGTCGGAGAGGCGGCTTTCCTCCAAGCAGTGTCTTCGACCCGTCCTCGCGGCCTACTAGCAGGACTGGAGTGCTGTTTTCTGAGGGGACCGGCCAGAACAACATCTTCGGCGGCGGCACAGTGCTGGAGCGCTATCGCGGAGCGGGCGATGCCTTGCCCTGGTCTCCACGCTGGAGCACCGGAATGCTGAGTCCACCGATTGAAACATCGAGGAATTGCGGGTTTGTGGAGCGGCCAGCCGCGGGCGGCGCCGCTGACTTTGACATCGCGGAGCCTGGGATCTCTCACCGAGTTAGCCAGTGGTGGAGCTCCGTCCAGCACGGACAGTTGGCTTCGGAAGCCGCGGTCTCCAGTAAGGAAGCAGCCTTTCCAGGTATCCCAAGCCGCTGAGAGGGTTCTCCCAACGCCGGAGCGCCATCACCCGGCGAGAAGGGCCTGAAACATCGGGCCGCCATAGCGGCGGCTGCGGAGGCCTCAATTGGCCCGACTACGGGTGGACAAGGGGATGGGGACTGGACTTTGTGCCTTTCCTCACAGTGGGAACCATTGTAGGGAGATGTTTTTATGTTTAATGTTAAATTCCTTTATAACGTTATGTTGTATTCTTATTAATGTGCTGCAATGGCAACTTGAATTTCACTACACCAATTGGTGTAAGTGACAAAAAATGAACTTTTGAACCTTAGGGAGAACATACAACTCCGTACAGACAGCACCCATAGTCAGGATCGAACCAAGGTCTCTGGCGCTTTAAGGCAGGAACTCTAACCGCTGCTCCACCGTGCCACCCTAAAATGGTAGTGCTGTAAGCAGAGTTGCTGATAGCTTTTCAGGAGTTTTGAGATGAGCACCTGAATCACGTAGGCGTAGAGGGCCACATGCCATACTTAGGAGGATGGGATCAATGCAAATGGGTGCCTCATGGTCATGGTGGCTGTGGTAGGCCCAATGGCCTGCTCCATGCTTCACGCTTCTGTGACTCAAAGACTCTGTGACACATTAAAGAACACACACATTCTTTTGCAGCCAATTTTGAAGTATTATGTGGAGAATTTGATTTGATAGCTGTGATACGCACAATCCACAAGAAACCTAAAATCTAGTTTCTAGGTTTCTATGCATTAATATAGCTTTATGAATGTAAATTGATGTTGCTACAGTTACTGCTGCCCGGTGGGTAATGTCTACTAAGCACAGGAATAGTTACTGACTGATCATTATGATCCAACTACAATAAAAAGTTACACATATAGAATGATGCTTGTGTCGTAAAATACATAAAGGTTTTGCTTTAATCCACTTTGCACTAAAGGAAAATGCAGGTGAAGGAAGCTTTACCAACCAGATGTCCAAGGCCATCTGATCCTTTCAAGTCAGCTACATTTTCCATATGCTTCAAATTATGTAAATCCCATGTCCCGCATTGATCCCATGGTTACACGAAAAATTTGATATTAACTGTGCATACACTCTCTCTTGAAAACTGTTGGTTGTTTTCTCCCAGCATCCAGGGAACTCCAGGGAGTTATAAATCAATGACCTCCATGGATACTGTAGTTGAGCTGCGTGCCTGTCCATGGTTAGAGAATCGAAGTGATGGCGTCCGTAACAGCAATGTTTTTTATTGCAGTTGTAGACATTGTTGTAATCAGAGGTAGCAGCAGGAGTATGTCCCTCCCATTCGTTCTATTTTGAATTGTCCCATGAGCCCTGTGGTAGGTTGCAATGAAGGAGTAAAATGTTCATGGGGGTGAATTTTGAATGTAAGCAAATCTGAAAATTTGATGTTAAAGCAAAAATACAATTGAAGGTTGCAGCAAGTCAGGCAGCATCTTTGGAAAGATAACAAAATTAACGTGTTTAGTTTTAGTTTAGAGATACAGCGCAGAAACAGGTCCATCAGCCCACCGAACTTGCACCGACTAACGGCCCCCATACACTAGGGACAATTAAAAAAAACATTTATACCAAGCCAATTAACATACATACCTGTACGTCTTTGGAGTGCGGGAAGCAACCGAAGATCTCAGAGAAAACCCACAAAGGTCACGGGGAGAACGTATAAATTACAGACAAGCACCCATAGTCAGGATCAAACCTGGGACTCTGGCACTGTAAGGCAGTAGTTATGCCACTGTGCTGCCCTGTGTAGGAAGGAACTGCAGATGCTGGTTTAAACCGACGATAGACACAAAATACTAGAGTAACTCAATGGGTCAGGCAGCATCTCTGGATTTGGTTAATGGGTAAAACTCCTGATATTGGTTCTTCCACTCATATCCATCTCACCTAATCTTTAGTTCTATTGGCCTCATTTGCCAGACGTGTATTGGGTAACATTTTAACAATTGTATCAAATGGGCAGGAACCAAAGACAAAATTCCCCACTCAAACCCTTCTGCATTATCTGCCAAGGTTCAGATTCTTGTCTTCCTCATAGAGTCATAGAGTGATACAGTGTGGAAACAGGCCATTCAGCTCAACTTGCCCACAGCAGCCAACATGTCCCAGCTACATTAGTCCCACCTGCCCGCATTGGGTCCATATCACTCCAAACCTGTCCTATCCATGTACCTGTCTAACTGTTTCTTAAATGTTGGGATAAATGAGCCTCAACTACCTCCTCTGGCAGCTTGTTCCATACCCCCACCACCCTTTGAGTGAAAATGTTGCCCGTCAGATTCCTATAGAATCTTTACCCCTTCATCTTAAACCTATGTCAAGACAGCGATTGTACATTTTATTCTCTTCAATAAACAAGCACAATGCACCCAGAGGAAACCCATGAGGTCATAGGGAGAATGTACAAACTCAACACAGACAGTACACAAGGTCAGGATAGAACCTGTGAGGACCTGGCACTGTGAGGCAGCAGTTCTACCAGCTATGCTGCAGGTAGTGATGTATTTCACCAGTTACATACTGCACCTGACATTTATCTGGATACATCAGTGCCTAGACCTAACAGCAGGATGTATAACCTGTACTATTTCCTGCTGGCCACTGAACAAAAAGTTCAAGTCGAGTCAAGTCAATTTTATTTCTATAGCACATTTAAAAACAACTCTCGTTGACCAAAGTGCTTTACATCAGTGCAGGTACTAACGTGCTACAAACAGTGGTACATAGATCTAACAATACATACATAAATACATACATTCAGCACTCCCTCAGAGGACGTCAAGAAACGCTTGTGAGTAAAAATAAATGAGTTGATGGAGGGGGCGGTTCTGATGGGAGGAGGGATGCTGTTCCATAGTCTAGGTGCTGCAACCACAAAAAGCGCGGTCACCCCAGAGCTCATGCCTAGTCAGTAATGCCAAGTCGGCCGATCTGAGGGTCCTGGAGGTGGTATGGTGGGTAAGCAGATTTCTGATGTAGGTGGGGGCAAGCCCGTTAAGGGCTTTGTATACATAAAGGAGGAGCTTGAAATTGATTCTGAACCGCACTGGGAGCCAGTGGAAAGCGGCCAGAATCGGGGTGATGTGGTCCCTTTTTCGGGTGCCCGTCAGAAGTCTCGCTGCAGCGTTTTGGACCAATTGCAGGCGGAACAGGGATGATTGGCTGATGCCAGTGTTAAGGGAGTTGCAGTAATCAAGGCGGAAGGAGATAAATGAGTGGATGATCTTTTCCAAGTCGTCAAATCGGAGGAATAATTTTATTTTAGCTATTGTGTATCATAATCATAAATCCGTCAGTAAACATGCCATCATACGTCAGTCTCCGGTTGCCACTGATTTTCACCAAGAACAGGAAATAGAAAAATGTATCAGCAGAGCAGAATAAACTAGCAATTGCACCATTTATTCTTTATAATCCCTTGGGATATTTCTAATGCCATCTGAAGACATGGTTATTGCCCTGTATCTAGGTATCTGCTATTCATTATTTGATAGTATTCATCAGGGCAATTAGAACTGATCCTGCTCAATTGGATTTTGTGGACTCCAGTTTGTTTTTGCTTCAATGCGTACATCTTACCAGTAAGTTCATAACATTTACGGTGAAGCAGTTCCAAAGAAAATCCTGTCAAAATAATGAGCAATGGTCATGAGCTGAAAATTTTAAATCTTATCAGATAGTATGAATGTCAGAGTGCTAAAAGAGTTTGCTTAAAGGAATAAAGAGAGCCCATGTATGAAGAGGTACTAAACAGTGTGGTATCAGCCTGAAGACAAGACCTTCCAACTCCACCTTGTAATGAAGTCTCCAAAAATGACGTGGATGTGCAGAGAATATTTCCACTAGTGCGAGAGTCTAAGGCAGAACCATAGCCTCAGAAGAAAAGGACGCATCTTTAGAAAGAAGATATGGAGGGATTTCTTTAGTCAGAGGGTGGTGAATCTGGCAGAGAATGACAGATTTTATATTGAAGTCATGTGAGTGACTACGTGAAGAGCCCGCCAGCCCGCATGCGCGTCAATACGTCCACGCATGGCGCGAGTATCAGAGCAATTCGAAACTGCTCTGACAGGTAAGAGAAAAATCTCTTTCAGGAACGGGCCGCTGCTCTGAAAATAGGGGCAGGGGGCCCGGAGAAGCTGGTACAGCTTGTGCTGCTGCCGCCATGGAGGCTCCGTGGAGCTGGCGGAATAAAAATAGCAGCCGCCGGTGCGGTTGTGACAGCTACCATCGTGAAGGTTCAGCAGGAGCTGACGGCTATAATTAGCTGGTACACAAAATTGCTGGAGGAACTCAGCGGGTGCAGCAGCATCTATGGAGCGAAGGAAATAGGCGACGTTTCGGGCCGAAACCCTTCTTCAGACTGATGGGGGGTGGGGAAAGAAAGAAGGACAAAGGGAGGAGGAGGAGGAGCCCGAGGGCGGGCGGATGGGAGGAGACAGCTAGAGGGTGAAGGAAGGGGAGGGGGGGAGGGGACAGCACGGGCTAGCCAAATTGGGAGAATTCAATGTTGATGCCAAGGGGACGCAAGGACCCCAGACGGAATATGAGGTGCTGTTCCTCCAATTTCCGCTGTTGCTCACTCTGGCAATGGAGGAGACCCAGGACAGAGAGGTCGGATTGGGAATGGGAGGGGGAGTTGAAGTGCTGAGCCACCGGGAGGTCAGGTAGGTTATTGCGGACTGAGCGGAGGTGTTCGGCGAAACGGTCGCCCAACCTACGCTTGGTCTCACCGATGTAAATCAGCTGACATCTAGAGCAGCGGATGCAGTAGATGAGGTTGGAGGAGATACAGGTGAACCTTTGTCGCACCTGGAACGACTGCTTGGGACCTTGAATGGAGTCGAGGGGGGAGGTGAAGGGACAGGTGTTGCATTTCTTGCGGTTGCAACGGAAAGTGCCCGGGGAGGGGGTGGTACGGGAGGGAAGTGAAGAATTGACGAGGGAGTTGCGGAGGGAGCGGTCTTTGCGGAAGGCAGACATGGGGGGAGATGGGAAGATGTGGCGAGTGGTGGGGTCACGTTGGAGGTGGCGGAAATGGCGGAGGATTATGTGTTGTATTTGCCGGCTGGTGGGGTGAAAGGTGAGGACCAGAGGGACTCTGCCCTTGTTGCGTGTGCGGGGATGGGGAGAGAGAGCAGTGTTACGGGGTATGGATGAGACCCTGGTGTGAGCCTCATCTATGGTGGCGGAGGGGAATCCCCGTTCCCTGAAGAACGAGGACATTTCCGATGCCCTAGTATGAAATGTCTCATCCTGGGAACAGATGCGGCGTAGGCGGAGGAATTGGGAGTAGGGGATGGAGTCTTTACAGGGGGCAGGGTGGGAAGACGTGTAGTCCAGATAGCCATGTGAGTCAGTGGGTTTATAATGTATGTCGGTCAGGAGTCTGTCCCCTGCGATGGAGATGGTGAGGTCAAGGAATGGTAGGGACGTGTCTGAAATCGTCCAGGTGTATTGGAGTGCCGGATGGAAGTTGGTGGTGAAGTGGATGAAGTCAGTCAGTTGTGTGTGGGTGCAGGAGGTGGCACCAAAGCAGTCGTCAATGTAGCGGAGGTAGAGGTCGGGGATGGGGCCCTGGTACGCATTGAACAAGGATTGTTCAACGTACCCGACAAAGAGGCAGGCGTAGCTGGGGCCCATGCGTGTGCCCATAGCTACGCCTTGTGTTTGGAGGAAATGGGAGGAGTCAAATGTAAAGTTATTGAGGGTGAGGACCAACTCCGCTAAGCGGAGGAGAGTGTCAGTGGCTGGGTATAGGTTGCTCCTCTGGTCGAGGAAGAACTGGAGGGCTCTGAGGCCATCCTGGTGGGGGATGGAGGTGTAGAGTGACCGGACATCCATGGTGAAGATGAGGGGGTGAGGGCCCAGAGAGTGGAATGCGTGGAGGCGGCGGAGAGTGTCTGAGGTGTCTAGAACATAGGTGGGGAGGGATTTGACCAAGGGGGATAGGATGGAGTCAAGGTATGTGGAAATGAGTTCGGTGGGGCACGAACACGCAGAGACAATGGGTCTGCCGGGAGAGCCGGGTTTGTGGATTTTGGGGAGAAGGTAAAAACGGGCCGTGCGGGGCTGGGGAACGATGAGTTTGGAGGCTTGGTCAGGTAGGGCGTGGGAATTGATGAAGTCGGTGATGGTGCTAGAAATGGTGGCCTGGTGCTCGTCAGTGGGGTCATGGTCCAAGGGTAAGTAGGAGGAGGTGTCCGAGAGTTGGCGCGTGGCCTCAGCTTTGTAGAGATCGACGCGCCAGACTACCACGGCACCCCTCCCTTGTCGGCTGGTTTGATGACCCAGTCTGGGTTTGTGCGGAGTGATTCGATGGCAGTGCGTTCAGAGGGGGAAAGATTGGAGTGAGAAAGGGGAGTGGAGAAGTTGAGGCGGTTGACGTCGCGGCGGCAGTTCTGAATGAAGAGTTCCAGAGCTATAATTAGCTGCTGCCGGTTCAGCCGGGGCAGGGACCAAGGCTGGGACTGCCGCGGAGGCTCAGCAGGAGCTGCCATTTTTATAGTGAGCTGACGGCTATAAATAGCGGCTGCTGCGGAGGCTCAACAGGAGCTGGCGGTTTTATAATAGCCCGGTCTGTGACTACTGTGGCAGAATGGGACTCCACTGGAGCAGGCGGCTGTTCGGAGCATCTGACGGGCAATACGTGCCCTCCACTCCCAACCCTGATTCTCATAAAGATCATCCGGTAAGTCTAGGGTCGTTAATCTTTCTATAGTTTAAGTCCGTACAACTGGTCTGTGGTTTCACACAGTTGCTCTGAAGATTGACGTGCATGCGGGCTGGCGGGCTCTTCACATATTCCCTCACTTCAACTTCTCATAAAATAAAGATCAAACTTCAAACGGTAAGTTTTCGTTTAATCTTTCTATTCTTGGTTAGTGCAGATGTCAGGGGTTATGGGGAGAAGGCAGGAGAATGGGCTTGAGAGGGAAAGATTGATCAGCTCTGATTGAATGGTGAAGTAATCTTGTTGGGCGGAATGGCCTAATTCTGCTCCTATAACTTACGAACATGACATGGGAAGTATTTTACAGCAAATACAATAACTTTGTATAGAGTTATGGACTGTTTAATGTACACAGTAAAACATTTATAACCTACAATTATTTATTGGAACTCCGATTTGGAAAAAAAAGCTTGACTATAAATGCCACATAGGTAATAAAGGTTATTTGAACGGAAAGCATTGGGAGGGCACACTTTGTTTGATAAAGCTTGGATGAATTCGGAATATGAGAAATTCATGCTATTTAACATAAGAGTGAAGGACCACCAGAAGGTCTGCAGGTTCTTTGAAAGCTTCTCCGGAATCGTTCAAGAAATTGATATCTTGAGCAAACAGTACCTTCCCTGCCCTCCAGACAGCGAGAGAAATCGATGCCCCAAACACAGAGAGCTTCCAGACCGTAACAGAAACAAAGGACTCAGGTAACCTGCTCCCGAGACTCTAATGAAAACAAGCAGTCTCCGGAACAGGACTCCGCCTTTGCAAAGATCCATAAGATAGGTAGGAAAAAGGCAGCTTGCGTGGATCACACTAACCTCAGACTACAAGGAAAGCAAACAAAGATCCCACAAGGCAAGTGGCCATAACAAAGAAAGGATACATTGGATGAATGCCCACAAGCGAGAATAAATGAACATGAAAAGACAAATGGAGGCATGTATTTTTCTTCTCTTTCAGAAGTAGAATTATTCTATGGACTAAAAATCCAGAGAGACTTAAGGAGGTCAGATTTGGACTTTATACAGATGTATATGTCGTTAAATTTATTAAAGCGAAGTCTAAGAAATCATATACAGAGATATAGAGGTAGAAAATGCAAGGTAAAGTAATTATGTCTAAACTACACAAATTATTAGTTAGGCTACATTTATAATATTGTAAATGTGAGTTCATCCACTTTGATGGCAGCAATAGGAAGACAGATTATTATAGAATCAAAGAGTCATTCAATGTGGAAACAGGCCATTCGGCCCAACTTGACCACTTTGACCAACATGTCCCATCTACACTAGTCCCACCTGCCTGCATTTGGCCTCATATCCCTCTAAAACTGTCCTATCCATGTATCTAAGATAAACACAAAATGCTGGAGTAACTCAGCGGGACAGGCAGCATCTCTGGAGAGACGGAATGGGTGATGTTTCAGGTCAAGACCTTTCTTCAGATTCATGTACCGGTCTAATTGTTTCTTAAATGTTGCGATAGTCCCTGCCTGAACTACCTCCTCCGGCATCTCGTTCCATTTCCCCACCACCCTTTGTGTAAAAAAGTCAACCTTCAGATTCATACAACATCTTTCCCCCTTCATCTTAAATCTATGCCCTCTGATTCTCAACTCCCCTACTCTGGGCAAGAGACTATGTACATCTATCCAATCTATGCAGATTTTATCTTCCTTTGATTCAGGAAGGAGGAGACCTGGGTATTTTTCTGCAGCAGCTGATGAAAGCAAGCATGCTAATACAGCATTCACCACTGAAGGCAAATTGTTTGCTGGCCTTTACATTGAGACAATTTGAGTTTAGGAGCAGGGATGCCGTGCTGCAATTGTACAGGGCTTGGTGGGACTGCACATTGAGTAGTGTGTGCAATTGTAATTTTTTTTAAATCTGAGAAAGCATGTGCATGACATGGAGGGAGTTCAGCAAAGGTTCACCTGACTGATTCATGCGATGGGAGTTCTGATGCATGAAGAAAGAGTGGATCCATTACATTTATATTCACTAAAAATGAAAAAAAAAGGAGGATGTATCTCATAGGATCCCACATCATGCAGATTACATTCAAGATAAATGTTCCCAATGACCAGGAAGTTCAGAACCAGGGATCACATATATGAGGAGAAAACGGGGTACTGAATTGGATGATCAGTCATGATCATATTGAATGGTAGGCCAGGTTCAAAGGGACGAATGGCCTTCTCCTGCCCAACACAACAAATTTCAATATTTTCTATTTTAGGAATAATGCCAAGATCAAAGGGAAGTGATACCTGGTGTAAAGGGGGGCCCCATGAGACTGCAGATGCTGGAATCTGGTGCCAGGACTAGAGAGGTTGGACACACTTGGATTGTTTTCTCGGGTCCGATTACATTTTCCCCTTCTCATCTTAACGCTATGCCCTCTAGTTCTTGATTCCTCTACTCTGGGTAAAAAGCTCTGTGCATTCACCCTGTCTAATTGAATTGAGACAGTTTGTCCCAAAAGGCTTGTGTCCCACACTGACACTTCAGTCACTTGCCCTGCCCAATTCCCTAAAATCCAACTTTGCCCTTTCTCTTGTCGGGCCCTCTACAGATTTCCTGAGAAAACTTTCATGTTTAGTTTAGTTTAGTTTAGAGATACAGTGAGAAAACAGGCCCTTCCGTGTCTACACCGCCTAGCGATCCCTGCACACTTACATCATCCTACACACACCAGTGACAATTTACATTTATACCAAGCCAATTAACCCTCAAAACGACGTCTTTGGAGTGTGGGAAGGAACCAAAGATCTTGGAGAAAACCCACACGGTCATTGGGAGAACGTACAAACTCGGTACAGCCAGCAGCCATAGTTGGGATCGAACCGGCTGTAAGGCAGCAACTCTACTGCTATGCCACCGTGTTTTAATTTAATGAACTTAACTCATTTTCCCCCATCTAATCCCTTGGCACTATGGCAGTGCCAGTTTATATTGGCAAAGTTAAACCTCATTAGTCTTGCAGCTATCTGCAGTCTCCCAGCATATTTGTTCATCTAATTCCCGTTGATTACTTGGGGGCCTATAGTAATCAAGCATACTCTTCGAGGGAGGCACTAGAACCCAGCTGCCAATACCTGGCTCATGCCTCCTCCTTTGTCTTGACCGGAGCCTCAATTTCTCTCATCATCTTGGATCACTCAACAAGGTGAAGAACCCCCTTTTACTTCTCAGCTCCATTTATATAACCACACTGGACAGTCATCCCCGATTACTATCTTGATGTTCTCCTTAATCAATAAAAGCTTTTACCCCCACCAGTAATGCCAGTACCTGGAACATTAAGCTCCCAGTCCTGTCCCTCCATTAGCCAGGTTTCAAACATAAGAGAATAGATTATCGGCAAATAAGTAGAGCATGGAATTAATAGGATTGCTCTGAGAGCTGGCATAGACTTGATAGACTTGATGGAGTCAGAAGAAGGGTTTCAACCCGAAATGTTGCCTATTTCCTTCGCTCCATAGATGCTGCCTCACCCGCTGTGTTTCTTCAGCATTTTTGTCTACCTTTGATGGAACAATTGGCCTTTTTCCATGCCACAATATAATATGAAATATAATAACACATACAATATATTTATGCATCTATCTCCTGATAGAAGCATATAAAATTAACATGAAATTTGCTGAAAGTTAAATTTTTAAACCTGAAAGTAGAAATAATGGTATGGCAGATCAGCATTCATTTCGCCCTTGCTAGTTTATGCCAAATTATGACTATATATATTTTAAATTCTGGTATATTCACAGAATTTTAGAGTGCATGTAATATTGGCAAAATGTTAACAATGTCAGTGATTTTCACCAGTTGAAGAAGGGTCTGACTCTGAAACATCTTCCGTCCATTTCCTCCCACAGATAATGGCTGACCCGCTGAGTTCCCCCATCACTTTATTTTTTGCTCAGAATTTCTGCATTTGCGATCTTGTGTCCCCAGTGATCAACATTTCCTTTGGTGACAGAAGGGGCAATGGGAGAGCATCATTACCAAATGCAGACGCTGGGAGAATCTGTGTCTATGAAATACCAAAATAGAAGCAGAACACATAATACTCAATAGACAATAAACAATAGGTGCTGGAGTAGGCCATTTGGCCCTTCAAATGTTGGGGGAGTCCAGGGGCCACAGTTTAAGATGCTAATTTTAAAAATGCTAAATGGTGGCCGACTAGGAAAAGGGGAGATGCAGCGAGACCTGGGTGTCATGGTACACCAGTCATTGAAAGTAGGCATGCAGGTGCAGCAGGCAGTGAAGAAAGCGAATGGTATGTTAGCTTTCATAGCAAAAGGATTTGAGTATAGGAGCAGGGAGGTTCTACTGCAGTTGTACAGGGTCTTGGTGAGACCACACCTGGAGTATTGCGTACAGTTTTGGTCTCCAAATCTGAGGAAGGACATTATTGCCATAGAGGGAGTGCAGAGAAGGTTCACCAGACTGATTCCTGGGATGTCAGGACTGTCTTATGAAGAAAGACTGGATAGACTTGGTTTATACTCTCTAGAATTTAGGAGATTGAGAGGGGATCTTATAGAAACATACAAAATTCTTAAGGGGTTGGACAGGCTAGATGCAGGAAGATTGTTCCCGATGTTGGGGAAGTCCAGGACAAGGGGTCACAGCTTAAGGATAAGGGGGAAATCCTAATTCTATGTTTCTATGTAAGAATAAGGAGTAAGCCATTTAGAACGGAGATGGGGAAACACTTTTTCTCACAGAGAGTGGTGAGTCTGTGGAATTCTCTGCCTCAGAGGGTGGTGGAGGCAGGTTCTCTGGATGCTTTCAAGAGAGCCAGATAGGGCTCTTAAAAATAGCGGTCAGGGGATATGGGGAGAAGGCAGGAACGGGGTACTGATTGGGGATGATCGTCCATGATCACATTGAATGGCGGTGCCAGCTAGAAGGGCCGAATGGCCAACTCTTGCACCTATTGTCTATTGTTCGGCTATCTCATCTTTTATAATTGACTCCAGCATCTTCCCCACCAGCAATGTCGGGCTAACTGGTCTATAATTCCCTGTTTTCTCTCTTTCTTAAAAAGTGAGATAACATTAGCTATTAACATTAGGATAACATTAATAAAAGGGAACTGGAAAACTAATTGAAAACTAGAAACACATGAAAAAAAGTTATAGTCTTTCATCGTGTAGGGGAGGAGTTAAATCCAAATGATACATCTGAAGCTTGATTTTCAACCTTGTTTTAAGATACTGAGTTATTAGGAGCCTATCATAATCAACAATATTTTTTAAGGGATTTACTGGAACCCAGCTGTTAATACCCGGCCCATACCTCCTTCTTTGTCTTGAACAGAGTAGCTTTCAATCTGTTTTAAGATACTGAGTTAATTCGGGCTAAGATTACTTCATGCTGCTAGCAAAATCACGATGGGCTGAATGGCTTTCTTCATGCAAGATTCAGCGATTTGTCCAGCTCTTTTTTCAAGGAGTTATTTATCACAGCAGTTGAATTATTTTGGATGCAAGTTCATTTCACATATCTGTGGGGGAGAGAGAAGCATTTTCTATCTTTTTGTTTTGCATGACGCTTGTCAATGTGCTTGTTACATTTTGTTCTGCAGTCACAGTTCAATTGAAATAGCTCATTAAATGTCTTTTGTTAAAAGATGAGAATAATGAGAATTTCCATCTTTTGCCCTCAATTAGTACAACCAGTGTGTTGAGCCACTTTTTATAATGTGCTGCAAAGTGCAGATTAATGCAAATTTAAAAAAATGTTCAAACTTTGAAAATGGCACCAACACCTGGCAACTGGCATATGGACTCAGGGGGGGTGTTTCTATGTATTAAATATTTAATCGGCGATTGTAACTATTTATGCAATAATCCTACTGATCTGTATGCAAAAAAAAAGAATTTCACTGTACCTTGGTACTCTTGATAATAAAAGAACCATTGACCATACCCTAGGCTCTTTCTCTTCATTTTTCCCAATACTGATACGCCCAGTTTTCTGTGTGAGTACACAGACAGCAGGTACAAATGTGTAGGAAGGAACTACCCTCTCCAGGTACTTTCCCCTGCAATCACAGGAGATGCACCACCTGACCCTATCAACTTGTTCCTTCCCACCTAAACCATCCCCTCCCCAGGTACTTTCCCCAGCAAACACAGGAGATGCAACACCTATCCCTCTACCTTCCTCCCTCGACTCCGTTAAGGACCCTGACAGTCTTTTCAGGTGAGGCAGAGGTTCACTTGCACCTCCTACAACCTCATCTACTGCATGGGGTCAAGGAAGGAGCATTCATGTCGCGGCCCTGTTATCACCAATCTTTCCACCACCACGCACAATAAGCACAAGAAGCGCAATACATTGTATGCAGCTGCCAAGAAGTGCGTTCAGCCTTGGCTGAACAACTTCTAATCTTGTGTGTGGACTCGATAAGAAGATCTACTGTATCCGCTGTTCCAGGTGTGGAATCCTATATATCGGCGAGACCAAACGTTATTGTGCGGGGATGGTTGTCCAGTGTAGACTCGGTGGGCCGAAGGGCCTGTTTCCGCGCTGTATCTCTAAACTAAACTAAACTAAACTAAATGGTGCAAAGGGTTTGTGGAAAAGGGTTGATTGATTCATTCCTCTACCTTACCATTATGGTTGCAAGATGTACCATCTACAAAATGCACTGCTGTTACTTATCAGGATATTTTTCTGATAACTCAAAACTCATCCTTCTCCCACCAGCCACAGGGGTGCACCACCACCTGCAGATTTCTGTGTAAGTCAAGAATCAAGAGTCAAGAGTGTTTATTGTCATATGTCCCAAAACGGAACAATACCATTCTTACTTGCAGCAGCACAACAGATATGCAAACATAGCATTCTGTAAACATTATAATAAACAATAAATACATTTTTGTCTCTTTCCACCACCATACCATTAATAAAGAATGATTCGTGGATCCACAACCTTTTCTCTGTCAAAGTCAACAATTAGCTCCTTTGTCTTTCTGACGTTGCAAGCAAGGTTGTTTTTCTGGCACCATTTGGTCAATTCGATCTCCCTTCTATACTCTGACTCGTCATCATCCATAATTCGTCCAACAACAGTGGTGTCGTCAGCGAATTTGAAGATGGAGTTGGAATGATGTCCATCTACACAGTCGTGAGTATGGAGTGAGTAGAGCACACTAATATTGGAAATATATTGCTCAGTTCTTCATTGTCAATGAGTCTAAATCCAAGATCTCCCTGCTGGACAGCACTGGAAGTACATTCTCCAGAATGGTCACAGCAGGTCAAGAAAGCCGTTCACCAGCAGCTTCACAAGGTAATTAGATGAGTAGCAAATGCTAGCCTTGTCAGAGATGTCTACATCCCAAGAATTGAATTGTAAGAAACATTCAAGGTGGCATTAGGAGGAGAATTATTTGCCACAGGATTCCCAGTCTCTGGCATTACACTCCTCATTAAAATGATTTTTGGTTTCCATGCATCAACCTTCACTTTTATTTGTTACAACAGAACAAATCCAGCAATTTTCTTCAAGTCTTCAAATGGTCGACAGCAAATCCTGCTTTTGCGATTAATAGCAAGGTTTGCAAACCACCATACAATTTGGCGCGATTCACAACTCAGGGCAAATAATTGCTTAATCTGCTATTATTTTCCCAGCAAATTTTCGGTCAAAAACATTATTTCCTTTCTTACTTTGCCATTTCCCAGCAAAAGGATTGAATTATTTGTGCGAGTTGTCCTTTCTAACCAAATCTTGCATTGCTTGCTGGTTTTCATACTTCCATTTTAATGGGATTATTAATCTGCTCCTATTCAGCACAGGGGTTAACATGATATGCACACTTCTGACAGTAAGTATCAGATCCATCAAACATTTTAACCTACTGAAAGCCAAAATAATCATGTGTGCAATCGACACACCATGAAACAGTTAGATCAAAGACCTGCTGTGAAAAACAGTAGACTGTCACTCTTAATAAATTTCATTCTGACATGTCAAGATTGTTTATGTTATTCCCAGCAGAAACTGATACAGAGAGACATTTAATATATTCTGTAAAACTAGACCAAGAGCTGTCTTAATATCCTTTGGGTAAAGATTTTCTTAGTGTGCCATGTGTTACCAAATTCAAGGGACCTTAAGTACAGCTCACAGGGGTGAGCTCACATACCCGTGGCTCCAGGAGCAGTTTGACTCAATCATTTATATCACATTATGTGGAATTTTAATATAAAAAGTAAAAACAAGATCACATCTTCGACAGGTGAGCACCAGGTTTTGAGATTTAGATAAAAACCTTCTCTTCCAATACAGTGCATTCAGAAAGTATTCAGACCCCTTCACTTTTTCCACAATACCCCAGAATGAAGAAGCGAAAACAGATGTTTAGAATCGTTTGCAAAGTAATTAAAAAGAAATAACTGAAATATCACATTTACTTAAGTATTTAGACCCTTTGCTATGACACTCAAAATTGAGCTAGGTTCATCCTGTTTCCATTGATTATCCTTGAGATGTTTCTACAACTTGATTGGAGTCCACCAGTGGTAAATTAAATTGATTGGACATGATTTGGAAAGGCACACACCTGTCTATATAAGGTCCCACAGGTGACAGTGCATGTCAGAGCAAAAACCAAGCCATGAAGACAAAGGAATAGTCCGTAGACCTCCGAGACAGGATTGTGTCGAGACACAGATCTGGGCAAGGGTATAAAACAATTTCTGTAGCATCGGAGGTGCCTCCGTCATTCTTAAATGGAAAAACTTTGGAACCACCAGGACTCTTCATAGAGCTGGCCGCCCGGTCAAACTGAGCAATCGGGGGAGAAGGCCTTGGTCAGGGAAGTGACCAAGAACCCGATGGTCACTCTGACAGAGCACCAAAGGTCCTCTGTGGCGATGGGAGAACCTTCCAGAAGGACAACTATATCTGCAGCACTCCACCAATCAGGCCTTTATGGTAGAGTGGCCAGACGGAAGCCACTCCAAGCCACACCAAAAGGCAAATGGCAGCCCGCTTGGAGTTTGCCAAAAGGCACCTAAACAAGATTCTCTGGTCTGATGAAACCAAGATTGCCAAGTGTCAGGTCTGGAGGAAACCAGGCACCGCTCATCACCTGGCAAATACCATACCTACGGTGAAGCATGGTGTGGCAGCATCATGCTGTGGGGATTTTTTTCAGCGGCAGGATCTGGGAGACTAGTCAGGATCGAGGGAAAGATGAACGGAGCAAAGTACAGAGAGTTCCTTGATGAAAACCTGCCCTAGAGCGTTCTGGACCTCAGACTGGGGTGGAGGTTCACCTTCCACCAGGACAATGACCCTAAGCACACAGCCAAGACAACACAGGAGTGGCTTCATGACAGGTCTGTGAATGTCCTTGAGTGGCCCAGCCAGAGCCCGGATTTGAACCCAATCGAACATCTCTGGAATGACCTGAAAATAGCTGTGCATCAATGCTCCCCATCCAACCTCACAGAGCTTGAGAGGATCTGCAGAGAAGAATGGGAGAAATTACCCAAATACGGGTGCGCCAAGCTTGTAGCGTCATACCCAAGAAGACATGAGGCTGTAATCAGTAAAGGGTCTGAATACTTATGTAAATGTGATATTTCAGTTATTTATTTTCAATTACTTTGCAAAATGTCTCAACAGCTGTATTTGCTTCTTCATTCTGGGGTGTTATGTGTAGATTGATGATATAAAAAAAAAAAATTTAATCCATTTTAAAACAAGGCTGTAACATAACAAAATGTGAAGGGGTCTGAATACTTTCTGAATGCACTGTATACTGCGGGCAATTTCTCCATTTAAATTATTTGATTTCCTGTTTTTTATGACCAGCTCTCTGATGAGTGTACCTGTTGTGCACATCATTTCTGAACTGATTTCCCTGAAGATATTGGGGTATCAGAGTGCAGGAAATTTGGACCACATTTCCGGCCTGTCAAAGCTCACTTCTAGGTTTACAGTTCATTTCTATGAAGGATTCTGTTGAGAACATTAACTCATCTTTCTCATTCTGATCATTCTGATCTGCTGTGTTTTTCTATCATTCGTCAACAGTCTGCGGAATGCATGATTCACTCACAGTGTACAGATACACAATAAAAGGAAAAACATTAATAACGTTTAGTGCAAAGTAAAGTCTGATCAAAGATGGTCCGAGGGTCTCCAATGAGGTAGATAGTAACTCCGGACTGCTCACTAGTTGTTGATGGGAAGGTTCAGTTGTCCAATAACAACTGGAAAGATTTTGAACTGATACTTCAGTCAATGTTGTGGGGCTGCTACATTGTTGGAGGCTGCATCATTCACAGAGCAATTGAATGTTGAAGGATCCCATGAAAGGTCCAAGGACTTCACGATTCCCTGTCTAGCATTGATCTCTGAGCATCTGCCACCAGCAAGGGATTAACTGTTTTTTCATCTCACTTCTGCAAACACCATTTCAACATGCATAAATACATGTGGTAACTTTAACCACATGGAGTGAAAGAAATTAACTCGCTGTTAGGTGGGGGTATTACTATTAGTCTGTTACAAAGCTCTTTTCAAGCATTTAAGTACTTTTGAAGGGAAGACTGTGCTGTCATCATGGAGACACTAACCAATATGCACACATCAACCTCCCGCAGGTAGCAATATGACAATAATAAGTATATAGTAAGCAACTGCAGATGCTGGTTTAAATCGAAGAGCAACTCAGCGGGACAGACAGCATCTCTAAAGAGAAGGAATGGGTGACATTTCAGGTCGAGACCCATCTTTAGACTGAAAGTCACGGGAAAGGGAAACGAGAGGTACAGACGATGATGAAGAGCAATATAGGACAATGAATGTAAGATATGCAAAAAAGTAACGATGATAAAAGAAACAGACCATAGTTAGATGTTTGTTGGGTGAAAACGAGAAGGACACTTGTGCAGGACCCCCTGCTCTTCTCTGAAATGGATCCTTTATGTCTCCCCAATACGATAGGCAGGGCTTTGGTTCAACACCTTATCTGTCAGTGCAGAGCTCCCTCTACATCGAGATGATGCCCTGGTTTGTTTGCTTGGATTTCTGCAGAGTGTCTGCATCATGATATTTAATTGAGATTTTTCTTAAAGGCTTACTAATTTCCTAAATAAATGCAGAATCATTTCATATTACTTTTTTTTTTAAAAGATATTTACCATAAAACACTTTATAATACAACTATCAAAAAAACTTCCATCCAAAGTCTAATGATGGTTAACAAATGTAAAAGTACCTTCACTAAAAAACCCAAAAAGAATACCCTTTTAAAAAACTTAATAACATAAGTTATCTGCCTCAGTTTACGGGAATGATTGTGTTTTTTTGTTGTCAGGTATTTGTTTTAAAGTTATTGTATCTGATTGAGGGCCCAGGGAGCTTCAAGTAAGTGAGAAACGTCTACAAAGTGCAAATATCGTGCAGAATGCCGTAGAGGTCCACACCCAGTGTCAGTTATGTTCAGACAGACATTTGACCTATAGAGCATGGGGCAAGGTCACCCAGCGAGTTCAGCCAACTGCTGCCAATCAAGATCAAAGGCTTGCTGCACGGCCAAAATGTGCCCCAAAAGTACGAAGAATCTCATTATGGACTTTATACACAGAGAGCTCTGTTTGCTTACCCTGATTAACCCCAGAGCAAAGAAACTTCTTCAGGCAGAGAGATCCACTTTCAGAAAACACAGGCCCACAGCAACAGCCCCTAACTCAATCCACCGACTTCAAAGGCTGAGTAACAAGGAATGCAAGGTTCCTGCATAGGACGGTGTCTCTGAAGTTTCCAGCCACATTCACTTCCTGCCATACCACGCTTAACCTCTCAAGGATCAAGGTACCAAACCTCTACGCACTTAAAACAAAATTAGCTGAGTCCTGATTTTTTTTGGAAGGGGTGGGGGGGGCGGGGAGAAAGGTTTGTCACCTCAGGTGAGAAATGTGAAAGATGACGGCTCCTACACGGAACCAAGTTCTGAAGTGGCAATGCACAGGGAAACTGCATTGCATTGAAATATAATCATGGGTGATTTTAGGATTTCTATCCCTCATATAAACTGTCGTAAGATCATAAGATCATAAGTGATAGGAGTAGAATTAGGCCATTCGGCCCAACAAGACTACTCCGCCATGGTTGACCAATCTCTTTTTCCTGATCCCATTCTCCTGCCTTCTCCCCATAACCTCTATATCTAGAGAAATATAATTCTGGCTGGAGCTCTTAATCAGAGGTTGCCCAAATAGAATCACTGCTGGAAGTAGTGAGGTGGTTATGGGGAGTGCCAGGACAGACAGGGGAAGCAATGAGTAGGAACTGCAGGTGCTGGTTTACACCTGAGACCAGAGGAAGCGTCTCAACCTGAAACTTCACCCACTCCTTCTTTTCAGAGATGCTGCCTGTCCCGCTGAGTTACTCCAGCATTTTGTGCCTACTTTCGGGGGGAAGTAATGTGATTTAGGGTGTACTATTGTGGGGAGTGCCGAGAATAGATGGGGGAACAGTCAGTCCACTTCCCTGATGCTTGGTTGGAAAATTTGACAACAGAGTTGGACGACCAAGGAGAGGACCAAAGCCCCAGCAAAAAAAGTGTGGAGCCACACAGAAGTGCAGATGCTTGAGGTGGAATGAGCTTCTAGTGGAAGTGGTGGAGGCAGGTTTGATTTTATCATTTAAAAATAAATTGGATAGGTATATGGACGGGAAAGGAATGGAGGGTTATGGTCTGAGTGCAGGTAGATGGGACTAGGGGAAAATAAGTGTTCGGCACGGACTTGAAGGGCCGAGATGTCCTGTTTCCGTGCTGTAATTGTTATATGGTTATATGGTTATTATACGGTTGAATGTTAAGCAAAAATCAAAATGCTGAAGTAATGTGCGATGTTTCAGATTGTGATCCTTTGGACTGATTCCAGTCTGAAGTGGGGTCCTGACCCGAAAAATGACCTGTCATTCGCTCCACAGATGCTGCCTGACTTGCTGAGTTTCAGCCAACACTTTGTGTTTTGCCCTGAACATTTATAGAAGGCCTCCCCTCCATAAATGATCAGAAATCAGGCCCATCAGCAGAATCTATCAAGTGGGAAAATATTCTGGTGTCCTGGGATTACGCTGGGTTTGAACCTTGGTGTTTCTTCCTGCATGGTCGGGGGCATAGAGTTCTGTGGGAGTCTAGTGGCTGGCACATCACCGTGCAGGGCAGTGCAGCGCTGGGCTATTCAGGCCAACTTACCAACTGCACTGACAAATGGATGCACATTGACATGTACGACTCCCCTCCCACTCCCTCTAGGCCCACCAGCCTTAAAAGCTGCCATGTCTATTGAACGTCAATGAATATCGTGGACATTCAGAGTTACTTGAAACCTGTTAAAAAAACAAACTACATTATAACAAAAATATTTAAACCATTAAAAAAAGACGTTAAAAGATGGACCTTTGCCCAGAGTAGTTGTCAGGAATTGTCAACCATTACTTTCCCTCCACAGATGCTGCCTGACTTGCTGAGCTCTTGTAGTATAGTTTAGAGATACAGCATGAAAAAGGCCCTTCGGCCCACCGAGACCACACCAACCATCAATTACCCATTCACACTAGTTCTATGCTATAACACTTATACATACACTCATACACACTAGGGGTAATTTACAGAGGCCAATTAATCTACGAGTCCGCACGTCTTTCAGATGTGGGAAGATACCAGAGCACCTGGAGAAAACCCACACGGTCACAGGGAGAACGTGCAAACTCCACACAAACAGCACCCAAGGTCAGGATTAAACCTGGGTCTGTGACGCTGAGAGGCATCAGCTCTAGCAGCTGCACCACTGTGCTGCCCTCTTCTTTCCTTGTTGCTCCAGATTCCAATCATCTACAGTCTCTTGTGTGTCATATTTATTAGGTGTGTAAGGAAATTAAAGTGAGTATTTTGTGAGTTTAGGATGAGCTAAATAACACTAGCACAATCTGGTTCCAAATTTTAATCATGTGCTATTCATTTTTTATCTATGTGAGCAGGTGATTTCAACACTGCACTGCACTGAAACTATAAGGGAAAGATTAACTGTGGCACGATGGCGCAGTGGTAGAGTTGCTGTCTTACAGCGCTTACAGCCCCAGAGTCGCGGGTTTGATCCTGAGTAAGGGTGCTATCTGTATGGAGTTTGTACGTTCACCCCATGACTGCGAAGGTTTTCTCCGAGATCTTCCGTTTCCTTCCACACACCAAAGACATACAGGTTTATAGGTTAATTGGCTACAGTATACAGTGCATTCGGAAAGTATCCAGACCCCTTCACGTTTTCCACATTTTGTTACATTACAGCCTTATTCTAAAATGGATTAAATTAATTTTTTTAATCATCAATCTACACACAATACCCCAAAATAAAAAAGCAAAAACAGGTGTTTAGAAACTTTTGCAAAATAATTAAAAATAAATAACTGAAACTTAGACCCTTCACTCAGTAGTTCGTTGAGGCACCTTAGGCAGTGATTACAGCCTCAAGTCTTCTTGGGTATGACGCTATAAGCTTGGCACACCTGTATTTGGGTAATTTCTCCCATTCTCCTCTGCAGATCCTCTCAAGCTCTGTCAGGTTGGATGGGAGGCGTCAATGCACAGCTATTTTCAGGTCCCTCTGGAGATGTTTGATCGGGTTCACGTCCGGCTCTGGCTGGGCCACTCAAGGACATTCACAGACCTGTCACAAAGCCACTCCTGCATTTGTCTTGGCTGTGTGCTTAGGGTCATTTTCCTGTTGGAAGGTGAACCACCGCCCCAGTCTGAGGTCCAGAACGCTCTGGAGCAGGTTTTCATCTAGGACCACTTTGTACTTTGCTCCATTCATCTTTCCCTCGATCCTGACTAGTCTCCCACTTCCTGCTGCTGAAAAACATCCCCACAGCATGATGCTGCCCCCACCATGCTTCACTGTGATGCCACTTCAAGCCAAAGAGTTCAATGTTGGTTTCATCAGTCCAGAGAATCTTGTTTCTCATCGTGTGAGGGTCCTTTAGGTGCCTTACGGCAAACTCCAAGCGGGCTGCCATGTGCCTTCTACTGAGGAGTGGCTTCCGTCTGATATAGTTGACCTGGCAGTTTCTTTCACTCCACAAAGGAACTCTGGAGCACTGTCAGAGTGACCATCGAGTTCTTGGTCACCTCTCTGACCAAGGCCCTCTCCCCCAATTGCTCAGTTTGGCCAGGCGGCCAGCTCTATTAAGAGTCCTGGTGGTTCCAAAGTTCTTCCATTTAAGAATGACGGAGGCACCTCCAATGCTGCATAAATAATTTTATACCCTTCCCCAGATCTGTGTCTCGACACAATCCTGTCTCGGGGGTCGACGGAGAATTCCTTCATCTTCATGGCTTGGTTTTTGCTCTGACATGCACTGTCAACTGTGGGACCTTATATAGACAGGTGTGTGCCTTTCCAAATCATGTACAATCAATTTAATTTACATGGTGGACTCCGATCAAGTTACAGAAACATCCCAAGGATAATTAATAGAAACAGGATGAACCTAAGGTGAATTTTGAGTGTCATAGCAAAGGGTCTGAATATTTAAGTGAATGTGGTATTTCAGTTATTTATATTTAATTACTTTGCAAAAATTTCTAAACCTGTTTTTGCTTCTTCATTCTGGGGAATTGTGTGTAGATTGATGATAAAAAAAATAATTTAATCAATTTTAAAATAAGGCTGTAACGTAACAAAATGTGGAAAAAGTGAAGGGGTCTGAATACTTTCTGAATGCAATGTAAGTGAAAATTGGCCCTTGTATGTGTAGATAGTGTTAATATGCGGGGATTGCTGGTCGGTGTGGACTCATTGGGCTGAAGGGCCTGTTTCCGTTCTGTATCTAAACTAAACTAAACTAAACTGAGCTCTGCATGATGATAATGAATAGTGTATGTGACTGTTGCATTGCTATTTTCTATGTTGGATTGTTTGAAGTAAATGATTAATTGAAAATGATGTGATATGTTGGATGATATAAAGTCAGAATGAATGAATGTTTTGCTGTATGTCAGGCACAATGAGGTGGCAAGGAGTGATTGAGCATTGCTTGAAAAATTAACCTACATTCAATTTGTGGATTCTTCTCCCATTTTTGTTATACTGTTCATAGTTTTCTTGAAGTAATCATCTTTGCATCTGTTTTATTGAATTTGCTGGTTTCACTTCATTGAGTCATAAGGGCCTGTCCCACTTGGGCGTCATTTGCATTTCATTTACGCGACATAATTTACGCGTCATGATGCAGGACACGCGCACGGTGCGTGTTGACGTAGGCAGTGACGCGCGGTCCTGCGTGGCGCCCCAGGATTTTGGGATTCACAGAATCTTTGTGCGCCACCTGCGTGACACGCAAATGACGCCCTAGTGGCACAGGCCCTGTAGAGTCATACAGTGTCGAAACAGGCCCTATGGCGCAACTTGGCCATTCTGGTCAACAGATCCCATCTACACTGGTCCCACCTGCCTACGTTTGGCCCATATATCTCTAAACCTGTATGTGTAAGAAAGAACTGCAGATGCCGGATAAAATCGAAGGTAGACACAAAATGCTGGAGTAACTCAATGGGTGGGGCAGCATCTATGGAGAGAAGGGGTGGGTGATGTTTCGGGTCAAGACCCTTCGTCAGACTGATGTCGGTGGAGGGGGCGGACCAAAGATAGAAAGTAGGCGGAGACAGTGGGACTAGTAGGGGAAATGGTAAAGCAGAGGGGAAGGAGAGGGAAAACAAGGGCTATCTGAAATTAGGGAAGTCAACGTTCATTCCGCTGGGGTGTAAACTACCCAAGCTGAATACTACCCATCTCTAAATGTGTCCTATTCATATACGTATCTAAATGTTTCTTAAATGTTGCAATAGTACCTGCCTCAACTACCTCCTCTACCAACTCATTCCATTCAGCCTACTAACTATATTACTAAAAGTCTGATCTTGACCACTTCCTGTTCTGTATATTGATTTTAGAAAAAACGCTGCCACTTATGGCTGTGATTTTTGGCCATCTTACTCAGAGTCCCCCTCCGCTGCGCAGGACAAGAGGATTTTTCCCATCGATGAAAAATAAAAGTTATTAGTGTTTAAAAAATGTTGAGATTCTCTCTCCTGAAGGCCATGCCCCTTCCAGAGGGACTATAAAATCCGGAAGTGTGGAGGTGCCTCAGTTCTCTGCAAGATGGGAGAGCGAGTGGTTGCAATTCTCAGTCTGAGCTGTGTCTACTAACACATGTCTACTAAAATGTGAGTGGTTTTACTGACCTGTCAGTGCCCTTAATGTGGTTTGAAAATATGTTTTGAAAATACAAAAGTGTGTTTTGGTTTGAAAGTGCTAAAGCAAGATGTGTTCCCTTTGGTTTTGAAAGTGCTAAAGCAAGCTGCGTTGCCTTTGGTTTTGAAAGTGCCAAATCAAGCTACCTTGCCTTTGGTTTTGAAAGTGCTAAAGCAAGCTGCCTTGCCTTTGGTTTTGAAAATGCTAAAGCAAGCTGCCTTGCCTTTGAATTTGAAAGTGCTAAAAAGAGCTGCCTTGCCTTTGGTTTAGAAAGTGCTAAAGCGAGCTACCTTGCCTAATTAGATCTGCCTTGCCTAATTAGATCTGCCTTGCCTAATTAGAGCTGCCTTGCCTAATTAGAGCTGCCTTGCCTAATTAGAGCTGCCTTGCCGAATTAGAGCTGCCTTGCCGAATTAGAGCTCCCTTGCATTCTATATAATTAAAAGTCTAATCTTGACCACTTCCTGTTTGTGCTTTATATTGATTTTAGAAAAAAAGCTACCACGTACGGCTGTGATTTATGGCCATCTTACTCGGTCACCCTCCGCTCATCAGGTGCTGAGTATTTTTCCCATCGATGAAAAATAAAAGAGTTATTAGTGTTTAAAAAATGTTGAGATTCTCTCTCCTGTCAATCTCGCCATGAAGGCCATGCCCCTTCTGGTGGGAGGGACTATAAAACCCAGAAGTGTGGGCGTGGCTCACTATCTGCATGATGGGGAGGGAGAGGTCATGACTCGCTGTCTATAGTAGCCTTGCACCCTGCTTGAACTGGTATGAAACTGCACTTGAATTTGGTGCCCTTGCACCCTGCTTGAAATGGAATTTCAAGGAATACCCGTGAGTCAACTGTGAGCCCACCAGCCATGAGTGAGTGAGCTGCCAGCACAACAGGCTTGAGTGACTGAGCCGCCAGCCCAAGAACCCATTCGGTCCACAATGTCCATATTAGCCCTCTGGAAACCAGTCCCTTCAGCGCACAACACCCATACTAGCGCTCTAGAAAGCCCGCCCATCCCCACTGGCCACCAATGTTGGAATTGGTGGAGAGGTGGAATATTGCATTGGGTGACCAGCCCTCCTGTGTGATGCTGGGGCCACTTAGTTTAGTTCATACTAAATGCCTGCACCAACTTGCCACACCTTTTCACCATAGTCTGAAGGCAAATTATGCTGTGACGCCATGTATCATTTCACTTGCTGCCCAATACCAATGATTGAATAGCCTCTGAATTCTTTGCATCAATTACTAACTTTGACCTTATTGCCAGCCACCCTTAATAGTGTCAGAATGCAATGATCAAAAAAAGGGAAGTTAATTTTGATTATTTAATGATTGAAAATCTCCTCACAAATACGATACGATATTACCTTATTGTCAGAACAAAGTCTGAAATTTGTTTCGCATCGCAGCAGCTCCATTTTCAGCATCACATAAAAGATAAAAGAGACTTGAAATGTCATGCATTAAGACATCAAGACAGGACCCAAAAATAAATACATTCAACACAACATTACAATAACAGATTGGTTATCACTTGTCACAAGGAGCAAGAGCCTTGAAGTCCTGTTCACATAATAATAATAATAATGAGATTACTCAGACCACCGAAAAAAAAGATTTAAAATAAAGCTGGGATCAAAAATAAAAACACCTTGATTTTGATGAAACAACAAAGCTTTGAAGGAACTCGACGGGTCAGGCAGCATCTATGGAGAGAATGGATAGACAACCTTTTGGGTCGGGATACTTCTTCAGACTGATGGAGTAAGGTGGTGATAGGGAAAAGTCTGGCAAGTGAAATGTGGGTACCAGAGAGGAGGGGCGAATAGCAGATGGGTGGAGAAATTGACATAGGTTAACAGTGAAAAGGAGATGAGAGGGTGTCAGACAAGGAAAGAAGAGGAGGTGTGAAATGGTGAAGCTGGAGTGAGGGAAAATGATGGATGGAGCAGGGGGATAGGGAAAGAGGGGGGGGGGGGGAATGGAGTCTCGAGTCTCTGGGATGGGAAGAGGGGGAGAGAAATGTAAGGAGGGGGGGAAAGGAACAGGGTAATGGGGGTGGCGGGAGAAATGTGTGCGCACTGTGTGGTGGGGGAGGGGATGCTTAGGGTGGTGGGGAGAGAAGGAGGAGTTAAGAGTGAGTGGGTAGAGATGCGGGTGTAAATCTCTAGGTGGTTGGAAGCAAATTGGTGCCTCATTTAATTGTACAATGATGGCAACTTGTAATATCTACAAAGACAGTTCCTATTGAAGCATAACATTCCAAGCCAGAGCATTACTCACTTTATTATGAAAACTTTCTGATTTAAGATAAAAACATATCTTGGAAAATCAAGTGTGTGTTTAACACGATGCAACTGTGGTCTTGATGATTTCAGGCAGTGCTGTCTCTACAATAAAATGACACACCAATTGCTTCCAGCAATCTAGATATTTACACCTCACATTTTATTTCTCCACTTTCCACATGTAATTATATTATCTAGTTGTTGGCCAGTTATGTCAAATAGCTCGGTAGCCTGTTTTCAGAATTAATTTTAAATAACGTTGACAGGGGTGTAGTGCAGTAATTCAAAAGTATGTTTTCTCCCTAGAGCTTTTGTCATGTCTCAGCTTTGGGTAAGGGCCAGTTTCAGCTAATCCCATCAATCCAGTCTGCTTGAAAGGTTAGAGTTCAGTAACTGCCATCACGGTCAGTCCTCAGCTGAATTTCTAACAAGCACTTACTTACTAAACAGCTGCCTGCTGGTCATAATTCCAAATTATTCCTTGTTTTTCCAAAGGCCAACATGTCTGTTAATGATGTTTTACCTTGGGCTTGCCCAATTACTTGTGGAAATGAAATTATCCAAAGCTTTCACAGTAATCTAGTAAAGCATTTGACAAAAGATGAATCAACCTCCATCCCGGTCCCCAGAAAGCCTTCCCCTACCTTCTCATCGGATCAATTGCAGAATGGCAGTTGACCTATGATTTTTTTTTCTGGCCTTGATGTTATGCTGCAAACCTAACGATCAAATAAATTTACATTTCTTCTGCCATTTGGCAAGAGTCTAAAATCCAGGCCTTTAAGCCATGTTGCCACAGCAATAAGTGCATTGTGGCAATCCTTAGCCATGGTAACAGTCAGTTATAATACCTGACATCAGCACATTTGGCAGGATATTGTTTTGTCAAAATAGACTTTTAATATGATTTTTAGCTAAGCCTCTCCCCAACTAATTTATTGCCATGCCACTTGCGCCTCTGGTTACACGCTTTAAAAATATTCTGATAATAAAACTGTTGCTCGACATTGCAATGTTAGTAATTCAACCACATTGAGCATCAAAAGACTTTAGCAGCTGGCCAACACAAGTCAGTGAAGCTACTGTAAGAGGAGGCTCTATTCTGTGTGAATGAGCTTGTTTGACAAGGGTTAAAGTCCAATAAGCTTTCCTGCCTTTAGTACAATGGATCTGGGTTCACTGCTAGATTATTGTTCCACTACCCTTTTATTCACCATTCTCAATCATTGTGTTCTGATGCTTAATGGCTAATTTGTGCTGTTGCAATCTTCTCGAAATCAACCTCCTTCCACTAGTTGTGTCGTTGTGTCCTTGGGCAAGACACTTCACCCACCTTTGCCTGTGTGTGTACTTGGGCAAGACACTTCACCCACCCTAGCCTGTGTGTGTGGATGTAATTATGTGAAGCACTTTGGGGTCAATGCAAGTTGACTAAAAATGTGCTATATAAATAAAGAAATTTAATTTAATTTAATTTTAGTGTTAATATATCAGGGAAATAAATGTTCCTTTAAGGTTCGCATAGAAATTGCATGAGGTGAACTGAGGTTTACAGGTAAAGGGATTTTACTGAGCCACAGTGCAAGAACGTTATGAATAATAATAGGATGAATCCCCAATTCACCAAAGGGTCATACAAATCATTTTCCAGAAATTGTGATTATTCCACAAAAGAATCATATGACTCATCATTTTAAAATATTGGTCTTATTTTGGAAATGTGTGCTGTTTCACAATGGCACACATTGGGATAAAGCTTCTGGGTGGGGAACAGATGATTTTTGTGGGAACACACTCCTCCATGCATTTCCTTGTGAAAGCGGTAACAACTGTGGGGTATTCATTCAGGTCCGTTGCCGAGTCACCGAGTCATAGAGTTATACAGTGTGGAAACTGGCCTTTCGGCCCAACTTCCCACACAGATCAACATGTCCAAACTACAAATTTGAGATTGACCCTATAGCACTGGAGGAGCTGCACACCATTGTCAACAGACAGCAGACGACAGCTTTCCCATCATAGCCAGGGACAACAAAGCCAAACCCGAAGCAATCACTCCCTAACTACTATCAGTACGTGTGCTGTAACATCACAGGATCAAACACCACAGCTATACCAAATCAGAGATGCCTATCGCTCCATCCCTCGCCCTCATTTGAGAAATCTGTGCTGTGCTGCTTCTTCCTACATATAGGTAGCAACTGTAGAGTGGTGAGGACTGCACAGAGCTGGTCAGGAGAGGCAGAGGAATGACTCCGTGACTGCTTAGAGTCCATAGATTGGGCAACACTCAAGGACCCGGCAACGGACCTAAATGAATACACCACAGATGTTACCGACTTCATAAGGAAACGTGTGGAGAAGTGTGTGCCCATGAAAATCATCCAAGTGTTCCCCGACCAGAAGCCTTGGATGAACCAGGAGGTTTGCATTCTTCTGAGAACTAGATCTCGGGCATTCAAGTCTGGTGATTCAGATTCATACAGGAAGTCCAGATACAACCTTGATAAGACCATCATGAAAGGCTAAAAGGGACTTTTGCTCTAAACTGTAGAATGAGTTGGACATTCGGCAGCTGTGGCAAGGCTTGCACGTCATCCTACAAGAAATCAGGGACAGCTCAAGCAATAGCGAAGCATCACTCCCAAACAAACTCAATACGCTCTACGCATGCTTTGATAGGAGGAACACTGATGTGCCTTCCCGAGCCCCATAGACTCCATTGGTATTACAATCTTAGTCACAGCAGTCAATAGATAATAGCCAATAGACAATAGGTGCAGGTGTAGGCCATTCGACCCTTCGAGCCAACACAGTCATTCACTGCCCACAATCAGTACCCCGGGTTCCTGCCTTCTCCCCATATCCCTTGACTCCGCTATCTTAAAGAGCTTTATCTAACTCTCTCTTGAAAGCATCCAGAGAATTGGCCTCCAATGCCTTCTGAGTTTCCAACCTGGTTTAATGACTATCGAGGATGCAAAGTAACAGATATGACCGTAGCCACCAAACCCCCCGCATACGCAGGATCAATTCCTCCAGGTATGGCGTCTGCAATAACCCAACATAGAAACATAGAAACATAGAAATTAGGTGCAGGAGTAGGCCATTCGGCCCTTCGAGCCTGCACCGCCATTCAATATGATCATGGCTGATCATCCAACTCAGTATCCCGTACCTGCCTTCTCTCCATATCCTCTGATCCCCTTAGCCACAAGGGCCACATCTAACTCCCTCTTAAATATAGCCAATGAACTGGCCTCGACTACCCTCTGTGGCAGAGAGTTCCAGAGATTCACCACTCTCTGTGTGAAAAAAGTTCTTCTCATCTCGGTTTTAAAGGATTTCCCCCTTATCCTTAAGCTGTGACCCCTTGTCCTGGACTTCCCCAACATCGGGAGCAATCTTCCTGCATCTAGCCTGTCCAACCCCTTAAGAATTTTATAAGTTTCTATAAGATCCCCTCTCAATCTCCTAAATTCTAGAGAGTATAAACCAAGTCTATCCAGTCTTTCTTCATAAGACAGTCCTGACATCACAGGAATCAGTCTGGTGAACCTTCTCTGCACTCCCTCTAGGGCAATAATGTCCTTCCTCAGATTTGGAGACCAAAACTGTACGCAATACTCCAGGTGTGGTCTCACCAAGAGCCTGTACAACTGCAGTAGAACCTCCCTGCTCCTATACTCAAATCCTTTTGCTATGAAAGCTAACATACCATTCGCTTTCTTCACTGCCTGCTGCACCTGCATGCCTACTTTCAATTTTCAATGACTGGTGTACCATGACACCCAGGTCTCGCTGCATCTCCCCTGCATCTCTCCCACATAGAAGATCCCTCAAGAGGGTGAACCCTCAGAAAGCATCTGGACCTGATGGTGTATCTGGCCGCACTCTTAAAACCTGCACAGACCAACTGGCTGGAATTTTTGTGGACAGCTTTAACCTCTCATTCCCACCTGGTTTAAAAGGGCATCAATAATCCTAGTGGCCAAGAAGAGCAAGGTGACTGACGTGCCTCAATAACTACCAAGCAGTGGCATTAATGTCTATGGTGATGAAGTGCTTTGAGGGGTTGGTTATGGTGCATATCAACTCCTACCTCACCAAGAAACTAGACCCACTACAGTTTGCCTACTGCCACAGCAGGTCAAAAGGGGATGCAATCTCGCTGGCTCTCCACTCTGCACTGGACCACTTGGACAATAAAACGCATATGACAGGCTGTAATTTATAGAATACAGCTCGGCATTCAACACCATCATCCCCTCTGCAACTGGTTACCAAGCTCATGAAACTGGGTCACTGCGCATCCCTCTGCAACTGAATCCTCAACTTCCTCATCAACAGAACACAATTAGTACCAACTGGCAGCAACAATTCCTGTTCAATAAACAGCAGCACAGAAGCACCTCAAGGCTGTGTGCTCAGCCCCCTGCTCCACTCACTCTGTTCCCATGATTGTGCAGCTGGATACAGTGCCAACTCCACCTTCAAATTCGCTGACCACACCACCGTTGTTGGATGAATTGCAGATAACAAGTCAGAGTATAGTAGTAAGATCGATTGACTGACCAAATGGCGCCAGGCGTTTGTAAATCCAAGGAACTGATTGTTAACTTTAGAAGAGGAAGGCCAAGGATCCACAAACCTTCATAATAATAATAATAATAATATATTTTATTGTCATTGCACGTAAGTGCAACGAGGTTTGGTATGCAGCTTCCATCCGATGTCATAACATAAATAACTAATAAAATTTAGATTTAGATATCCCGAGAACATGGATTGTAAAAAGAACAGTAAAATAGTCAAAACAGTTCAAACAGACTAAAGTGCAGATGTGTCTGTGTGACATGACCATCCGAGGGAGACAGTCCAGGGGTGGTGGGGGGCACTCAGCAGGGCCGGTTCAGAGCCGCTATAGCTCTGGGAATGAAACTGTTCCTGAGTCTGGAGGTGCGGGCGTAGAAGGCCTTGTAACGTCTGCTGGAGGAAAGTAGTTCGAACAGTCCATTACAAGGGTGTGAGGAGTCGTTATGGATGCTGACAGCCTTCCTGCGGCACCGTGTGTGGTAGATGCCCTCCAAGGCTGGTAGCTGTGTCCCAATGCTCTTCTGCGCTCTGTGGATGACGCGCTAAAGAGCGACAGGATGGTGGTGGAGAGAGTCAGAAACTTCAAATTCCTGGGGCACATATCTTTGAAGAACTGTCCTGGACTCAGCACATTGATGCAATCAGAAAGAAAACCTATCAATACCTCTTAAGTCCTTAGAAGATTGAAGAGATTTGATATTGTGACCCATACGCTCTTGAACTTCTACCGGTGTACATATTGTTTGGACCTCGAGGGGTCCAAATGACAAATAAATTGAATTGAATTGAATTGTATATATCGAGTGACTGGTTGCATCACGTCCTGGTTCGGCCACTCAAACACCCAGAAACTAAGAAGATTGCAAAAAGTGGTGAACGCTGCCCAGTCCATCACTGGTACTAACCTCCCCACCATCAAATGGATCTGCAGGAGTTGCTGCCTCAAGAAGGCAGCCAGGATCATCACGGATCCACACCATCCTGGCCACGCTTTTGTTTCACTCCTGCTGTCAGAAAGAAGGTATAGGAGTGTGGAAACTGTAACGTCCAGGTTCAGGAGCAGCTTCTTCCCAACTACCATCAGGCTATTAAATATTACGAACTCCAACCAAGCTCTGAACTACGTACATAGACTTGGGGGGAGGGGAGGCATTGTTTTTGTGTTTTGTCTTTGCACTATAATTGCTTCTCTGCTTTTTTATATACTGAACCTATTTTTTTTATGTTTAGTATTGTGTTTACAGAATACTATGTGTACATATCTGTTTTGCTGCTGTAATTTCAATGTTCCATTATAGGACATATGACAATAAAACACTCTTGACTATAGTTCCAATTCTTTTATGTTTGCAGAGCTTAAGATAAATCGATATTATATCCTGAACTGAATCTTCAGCCAGGTGGTCTGATTTAAAACACATGGCTGTGAAGATTGACAAAGTAAAAGCAACAAACCTAAAACAACTATTTATTCATTTATAAACATAGGATTTCCAGTGCTGATTCTAAAGAACCATCCTCACAGTCACTGCCCCATTTCATAATTTATCTTGTGGATGGCAGCCGGAGACTTTTGTCAGCATGAATAAAGTGGAAAGCTAGAAATATTCACCTGAAAAAAATGACCTTGTGATAAGAATTTAATGCAGGGATAAAAACTAGCAGCAGCATGAGTAATCGACTCTAAACTAAAAGCATCACTGTGCAGACTCCAATCTGTCAACAGAGACCATTATACTGGAGGGATTATGAGTCCTAGGAAGGATCTCAGCTAATCAACATTTCAGCCTGAAATCACTCCGTGCTACATTGACTTTAGATGGTCCTATGAAATAACTTTGTTATTTGACAAGAAGGATGAACCTTTTAGATTGCTCATCTGTTGGTTGCTAATATAACACAGCAGAATTTCTCGTTGTAAAACTGCTTTGAAAGGGTTATAGGTGTCTGACCCCTCTCCCCCCACTCCCCCCACCCCACCCCACCCCATCCCGACCTACATATTTTATTCTGTCACTTTTATCTCTTACCTTGCACTTTTGCTCATCCCTCTTGGAAGTTTGGAAGTAATGTTTAGATTAATGTGATTGTACTAGTGCCTTAAACTAGTATAAGTAACTATTCGTGGAATAAAACAAAAGCGAAGCCTACAATACATTAAAATATGAATGCATGTTTAGTTGGCTGATCTTAGTTACAGTGTCATCAGTGACTACAAGTCTCCAGATCAGGATTCCTGAATCTGATTACTGTCCAGAGAAATCTTCTGGAGAGGGCGTAGGTAACTATGAGACTTTAACACAGGTACTTCTGGTGATCTGAACATTATTCCCTTATCGTGTATCTATGCACTGTAAATGTCTCAATTGTAATCATGTATTGTCTTTATGCTGACTGGTTAGCATGCAGTAAAAGCTTTTCACTGTACCTCGGTACACATGACAATAAATTAAACTGAATTAACATCATCTTCACTACAGAAAGAGTGTAAGGTATTATTAAAAGCACACATCTACTTGAGCAAAGCCATCTACAACTGACTACATATTACAGGGAAGGTAGACAAAAATGCTGGAGAAACTCAGCGGGTGAGGCAGCATCTATGGGGTGAAGGAATAGGTGATGTTTTGGGTTGAGACCCTTCAGGTATCGGGGGTATGGAGAGAAGGCAGGTACAGGATACTGAGTTGGATAATCAGCCATGATCATATTGAATGGCCTACTCCTGCACCTATTTTCTATGTTTCTATGTTTCTTCAGACTGATGTGGGGGTGGGGTGGGGACGGGAAGAAGAAAGGAAGAGGCAGAGACAGTGGGCTGTGGACGAGCTGGGAAGGGAAGGGGAAGAAGGGAGAAAGCAAGGACTACCTGAAATTGGAGAAGTCAATGTTCATACCGCTGGGGTGTAAACTACCCAAGCGAAATATGAGGTGCTGCTCACGGGGAAGCTTCTCTGCTTTACTAATTCTCTCTGCAAGATTTGTGATATTTTACTGCTCATCATCACATCTTCCCCGTTCATTTATCAATGATCAAACTCCGCATTCAGATCTCAGATCGCCACTGATCATAAACGAGTGTCACAGCTGAATCACTGCATACCAATTTCCTTCATGCTTTTTGGTTTTGCAATTAAATCTTGTGCTAGTTCTTCAAAAGGTTCCTGCCTAATTCCTGTCAGAAGGGATTGTCTGTGGCAGCACAGTTTTTGATGGAAGTGCGGTGCAGTGAGCTGGAATTTCCACCCATCTACTTGTCCCATCGAGTTTCGCACAGTTCATTTAAATCAACTTTGGCAGTTAGTGACTCCCCAGATGACTATTCGGCTCTACAGAAATTTTAGTGACCTGCTCAGGTCAGGAGTGTTGTAAAGAGTCAGCCAAATGCCCCAAGAATGCACTGAATCAACCGAGCTTCCATATATGAATGCACTCTCCTAATTGTGTGAAGATGATTTAGAGACGGCACAAATGCGCAAGATCCTGTTATACTTCCAACCATCTTTTACAAACATCATTTACACACAGGCTTCCATGTACAACATGCGATTGATATATTGTTTTTTTGCTCCCTTCCTGTGTATCTTGTTACTCCACCCTTCATTTGACCCTGTTATGGCAATTAGTGGACACTTACAATGTTCAGGAAGGCACATAAAGAGCCTGTCCCACGAGCATGCGACCTGCATGCGGCAAGCGCGACCAAACCGGAAGCGGGTGCCACGCGGAGGTTGAGTGAGTGACGTGAAGTTCGAGCGAAGTCCGATGGGCGTGCACAGCGTCAAGACGTGCGTATGCCCGTTGAGACGCTGCGTATGCCCGTTGAGGCGGTGCGTATGGCGTCGAGGCGGCTGCGGGCCGGCAGGCCGTTGCCGCGTGGAATTTTTGAACATGGTCAGTTTTTCAGAGCCCCACGCGATGTCGGGACCAGCTCCGCACAACTCCATACGGCCCCGCGAGGCAGTACGGCTCAAGCCACCACGTTAGGTCGCGCTTGCCGCATGGAGTCGCATGCTCGTGGGACAGGCCCTTTAGGTCGCGCTTGCCGCATGGAGTCGCATGCTCGTAGGACAGGCCCTTAACACACAAAAAAAGTTGAAACATTGTTACCAGTACAATCCAGACTTTTGACTTTAGATATACAGAGTGGAAACAAGTTCTTTGGTCCACGGAATCTGCGTCGACCAGCGGTTCCCCCCCATACACTAGCACTAGCCTACACGCTAGGGACAATTTACAATTTTACCAAAGCCAAGTAACCTACAAACCTGCATGTCTTTGGAATGTTGGAGGAAACGCAGTCAATGGGAGAACATACAAACTCCGTTTAGACAGCATGCTGGTCAGGATCAAATCTGGGTGGCTCTGTAAGGCAGCAACTGTACCGCTGTGTCGCCCTCAAAAGAGAATGCTATGAATAGATATTTTCCTATTCTTCACCAGATCATTAGGATTCAGAATCTCAGAAGCTTCAGGAGGTAACGACAGGTGACAGCTGAAGACTTGTCGTGCTTCTGATACTTCTGAGGCTATAATATTATGCACAATCCAACAGAAATCTACATCAGAAAAGCCAGGTTTAATCCTAAAAAGAAATACTACCTGCCATATTCTTGACAGCACTGACCGAGCCTAGTTTGTTGTGCAACTGATATGAACGTTTCGCTGCATCAAAACACATCCTTATCATATTTGGTACAATTTCAGTGGTGGGTTTTGTTGTTCATGTCCTGAACTTTGCAACTGCTTCTGGACCTAAAGTTTGGTTTAGTCCTGAAGGGCAACCTTAGACTTTAGATTTTAGAGATAGAGCGCAGAAACAGACCCTTTGGCCCACTGAGTCCATGCCGACCAGTGATCATCGAACACTAACACTATCCTACACACTAGGGTTAATTTACAATTTTACTGAAGCCAATTAACCTGCAAACCTGTACATCTTTGGAATGTGGGAGGAAACCAGGGGAACCCGAAGGAAACCACGTGGTCACAGGGAGAACGTACAAACTCGGTACCGACAGCACTCAGAGTCAGGATTGAACCTGGGTCTCTGGCGCTATTAGCAACTCTATCGCTGCACGATTGTGCCACCCATGACACACTTGACTAAAATGGATTATTTTACTTCCCCCCATAAGAGCTGGCAAAACTGAGGTGTGCCCTTCATAGTACCATCTCAACCCAATTCTCCTGGCTTCTCCCTATAACCTTTAGCAATAAAGAATCTATCAATCTCTGCCCTAAAAATATCCATTGACTCGGCCTCCACAGCCGTTTGTGGCAGTGGATTCCACAGATTCATCCTCATCTCCTTTCTAAATGTACGTCGTTTTATTTTGAGGCTATGCATGTAGTTGGCCGTATCAGCACACACAAATTCTGCCGGGATGATAATTTAAAATGTTCTTACTTTCCCATGAATAATAAAACATGGAATGAAAGGAACAGTGACACAGCTGGTAGAGCCGCTGCCTCACAGCTCCAGCAACCCAATTCAATCCTGACCTCCAATACCCCTTCTGTCGTGGAGTAGACTGACTCCCCACCCCAATCTTTGCACATCCTCAATCCTTTCCACTCCTCAGTTTAATTTCATGTTTCATGTACCTTGTGTTTTATGATTGTTGGCAGATCAATTTCCCTCCTGGGATAAATAAAGTTCTATCGTATCGTATGGTATTCTAATGTGCTCCTGGGACCACATGGGTCCTCTCTAGGCTTGGAAAATCGGCCACTGTAAGTTGCCCTAGTGTGCAGTTGAGCGTAGAATCTGGGGGTCAATTGACATGAAGTGGGGAGACCAACAATGGGATTAGCATAACACAAAATTAACCAGGTTGTCAATCTGGCAGTAAGTTGAAGTGCCAAAAGGATTACTTCTTTGGTGCATGACTCTATGATTCTAATGAGGTGGTAGATGATTCTGCAAATACCTCAATGTACCACCACATCAAACACAAACTGTAAACACAAATCTCCTTGATGGTCCTTGTTTTACATGACCAATGTTACTGAGACTGGATGTTTTGAGTTATAAGGAGAGACTTAGAAGGCTGGGACTCTTATCGCTGGAGTGATGGAGGCTGAGGAAACCGTATAAAGGTTTATAAAATCATGAATGTCATGTTTTTGTTCCAGGGTAGAGGAGTCTAATACTAGAGAGCATAGATTTAAAGTGATAGGGAAAAGATCCAAATTATCATAGAATCATAGATCATACAAGAAGGGAACTGGCCCTTCAGTCCAACTTGCCCATGCTGACCAAGTACCTGCCTTAACTACCTCATCTGGCAGCTCATCCCATACCCACCACCTGCTGTGTGAAAAGGTTACTCCTCAGGTTCCTATCTTTCTTCTCTCACCTTAAGCCTGTGACCTTTGATTCCCTCACTCTGGGTAAAATATTCTGTGCATTCACGCTATCTATTCTCCTCATTATCTTATACTTGACTATAAGATCACCCCTCATCCTCCTGCCCTCCAAGGAATAAAGTCCTAGTCTGCGCAATCATTCCCTATAGCCCAACCCCTCAAGTCCTGGCAACATCTTCGTAAACTTCTCTGCATTCTTTCCAGCTTCATGACACCCTTCCTTTGGCAGGGTGTCCAAAACTGAACACAATACTCCAAGAGGTCCAGAGAGGCACATTTTTCACACAGTGGGTGGAATTTTTCACACAAATGGAATGAGCTGCCAAAAGAAGCATAGATTGGGATTGGTATCCCAAACAAAAACAGAAAATGCTGTGAGCACGCAGCAGGTAAGACAACATATGTGAAAGGAGAAACAGTTCATATTTCAGGTCAGGGTGTGGCCTTTGACGAAGGGTCCCAGATCTTAAACACTCATGGGCCTGAGCCACTTAGGCGATATTTCAGCGGACAGCCAGCGACTGTCAAGTTGCCGGCAGTCGCCTGAAAAACCGGCAACTGGAACAGCGACTGTCAGAGTGTAACACACACACACACATACACACATAAACACATCGCTTCCTTCACCAGCCCGTTATGCAGGCGGGGGACAGGGCAAGGGGGGGAGCGGTGTCTAAAAAATTCACACAGTGCAAAGCCAAGCTGAAACAGACACACACCGCGATGAACAGGCACTGTAAAAAGATGACTAAAGCACAGTGTACTGCAAGTCCTTTAAAATAGGGGGGAGGGAGAGGGGGGAGAATGGGGGAGAAGGAGTGGAAACAACTTTTAAGAAGCCAGAGATACCCAGCTGCGAAGCTCGGCGGACATTTTACATTAGTCGGTTATACTTGGTTCTGAAAACTAATGCTTACTTTTTTTCCCAATGAGCCAATGAAATTCACCGGTCAGCATCGGCTACAATCTACGAGAACCTCTGAGAACCTTCGACCTCCTGGCAACCCACTAGGACAGCCTGGCGACCCAACTACAGCTCGAGAATTCTCGCTACTCTCCATGGCGGCTTCATTCTAGTCGCCGCTAATTTTTCAACATGTTGAAAAATTCACAGCAACCATAATGAGGCCACGACTAGTTCCCAGAATGTGGGAACTTCTCACAACCATGAAGGCGACCTCATGAAGGCGACTCCCCGGCAACCACCCGCGAACATGTGGCGACCATGTGGCAACCATGTGGCAACTGCATAGTCTCCTGCAGTCACCTAAAAAGTCACATCAGTGGGACAGGCCCATAACTTTTCCTCTTTCCACAGACGCTGCCTTGACTTGCTTAGTGCTTTTGGTTCAGACTTCCAGCATCTGCAATTTAATTTTGATTTGTAATTTGGGAATCCAGTCACTGCACCACCAGGGGATTTTAGACAGTACTAACAAAAACTTAGATAGTTGAAAATGCAAGAAAAATTCCTGCCAAATAAAAGTTCAGCCTTGGTCATCAGATCAGAAATGAGTAAAAAACTAAAGAAATACATCAGATGTGGCATTCCAGGAATGAAGTTACCAAGGGGTGTGTGAAAGGGCAACAGTCCTTCCGACGAATGCCTGTACTTTTGGGAGTCCTACACTGCCTTTTCTACGGTGTGAAATATAAAGCCAGGCTTATTAAAAGAATGTTCCCCTCATTGCCACAGGAACGGTTCTTGACATCGACAAAGCAGTATATGACATGTTTCAACAAAGATAGATCAATGTAAGGTTTCTGCTGCAAGAGTGAGATGGCTTAGGTGAATATGTGGTCCACCTGTCATAATTAAAATTGTATTATTGTAATCAAATAAAATATAATAATCTATGCTCAGACACAGATTATCTTTAAAGTTGAAATTGATAATTGTACTTCGGAGTCACATGAGTGACTACATGAAGAACTCGTCCAGCACGCATGCGCGACATTGCTTTCACGCAGTGCAACAGCGACGCAGCGTGAGTCAGGCTCTCCCGCTACAGTTTAAAAAAGACGGACCGTCAGGTAAGTTTATTCTGAGGTCGTTTTTTTCTGGCAAAAGAAGAATTTTGCTTTGTTCCAACAGGACAAAATGAACAGAACAAGACTCTCCAAGAAGTCTGCCCCCCAACGACTCCAACGGAGGAGCGTTCCATCCGTGGGGGGCAGGAGGCGGTAGGACCACTAACCCAGCGATCCGCCATCCCCGACACCGAGCCGAGCCCAGTCCCGCTAGCGCAGCCTGAGCAGCGGGCTGGATGTAAAGCAGCACGGAAGACCAACCGGCCGGTGGTTTCCGATTCTTCGGACGGGGACGTCTCACCGCCCGCTCGGGGCAGAGACAGCCGCCTGAGCCGCTTGGAGCGGCTCGTGGAGCGTATGTTCCAGCGAGACTTGCTTCGTGAGGAGCAGTCTCGCAGAGGGAGTTCAGGCACTCCCACCACAGTGCCTCACGCACTGGCCATCACTTCCCCCTCATACGAGGGCAGCTTTGGCGACCAGGGCTGGGCTGGTCAAGAAGAGGGGTCACTGGCCGAAGAAGTCGGGAGTATGCCTGGGATACAGGAACAGGAAGAGCTGCTGGGTGTGGTAGGCCGCTACGTGGCAGCTCCACGTGCAGGCCGGCCATTAGAGCCAAAACTGGCGGCCAGCATTAACCACCTATCCAACAAGCCCCTACAGGAGCAGATGGTTAATGAGGTCTTAGAGCAATATTTGGCCCCTGAGAATTGCGCCTCGCTCAAAGTGCCGGCTGTCAACAGCCAAATCTGGGGGCACGTTGGGCCAAATATACGCAATCAAGAGCTAAAACTTCAGCGGATCCTCAGGCTCCTGACGTCAGCCATCACTTCGTTTGCTCGTTCTGTGGATGGAACAGAAATGACCACCAATCAGCAGGATACACTCACACTGCTGTGTAATACTCAATTTGAAATTAATAACCTCCGCAAGGAGATTATAAGACCTGCCCTCAACCCGAAATTCGCGGGTTTGTGCAAAACGCCGACCATAGAGCCAGAAACCCTGCTCTTTGGCAAGGACCTCACCAAGAAAGTTAAAATCATGGAGGAGGATTCCAAAACATTCGGCCTCATGAGGGCAGGCCCCGGGACGAGCAAAGCCACTAAACCCAAGCGGCAGTACCCCACCGCGTCCACCAGTCGACGTCTACCCTATGGGACTGGTGAAAGCTCGGGGTCCGCACATCACCACCGGAAGCCTTTTTTAGGCCAAGGCCTAGAGCAGACCCCATGGAAAATGTGTCACCCCCCAACCAACAGCAACACGTCAGACAACACAGAAGACTCATCGTCCGACGATGAAGCAAAATAAACACCCATAACCATGGAGGTAGGTGGGGCTGGTTCCTACCAGCATATAGAAAGTAGGGGCGCTATACTAACAGGGGGGAGATTACACCTGTTTGAGCAAGCATGGAAGTCTATCACGAATGACAAGTATATACTCAACAGCATTCGTGGATACAAAATAGAATTTACACTAGAAAACTTGCCACCAGTTCAGCATTCACCCCAAAAGGTCTTTTCCCTCTCAGTTAAAGAGTAACGAGAGGGACAAGCTGAACTGGGGAGGATAATCACAAAGGGAATCATTGAAAAAAACAAACATGAACCCTTGGAATTTGTCTCTAATATATTTACTAAAACTAAAAAAGATGGTGGATGTCGCATCATCATTGACTTAACTTCACTAAATATGTTTGTTAAGTATGTACATTTCAAAATGGAAACATTTGTAACTGCCAAACAACTGATTTCCAAAGGATACTTCATGGCAAGCATTGACCTTAAAGATGCTTACTACTCAGTACCCATTCATAAGGATCATCGCAGATACCTGAAATTTACCTGGATGGGGCAACAATGGCAGTTTAAAGCGTTGCCTAACGGCCTAACATCAGCCCCAAGATTATTCACCAAGATACTAAAGCCAGCCTTGGCAATTTTAAGAAGACAAAAACATATTGTCATGGCATATCTTGATGATATCTTAATAGTAGGCAAAACCATGGAATTGGCTATATCAGCTGTGTCAGCTACCAAACAATTGTTTGAAACCTTGGGAATTGTCTTACATCCAGATAAATCTAAATTGAAGCCATCCACAACCATGGACTATCTGGGCTTCACAATTAACTCAGTCCACATGTCTGTAACTTTGCCAAAAGACAAAACAGCTGAATTGGCACAAACATGTAACAATTTAATGGTCAACGATCGACCAACTATTCGACAAGTGGCAAGAGTAATTGGGAAAATGGTAGCAGCATTTCCAGCTCCACAATTTGGACCTTTGCACTATCAAAACTTACAAAGAGCAAAAGTGCAGGCACTAAAACGACATGCAGGTCATTATGACCGGATCATGAAATTACCCACTGAAGCAATATTAGAGCTACAGTGGTGGGCAGAGAACAGTTTGGCATAGTTTCCAGCCCTATCATCATCATTAACCCTACGTTAGTTATCCAAACAGATGCCAGTGCTCAAGGCTGGGGATCAACTAATTCCATATCCAGCACAGGTGGTAGATGGACTAACCCAGAGTCATCGTTACTACTTACACTGGGCATAACTATCTAGAGATGTTGGGTGCATTTGGATTAAAAGCATATTCAACAAATATGCATCACTCGCATGTTCGGTTACAAATAGACAATACTACGGTGGTGGCCTATATTAACCATATGGGCGGCATAAAATCGATATCATGCGACAAATTGGTCAACACAATCTGGCAATGGTGTGTCGACAGACATATTTGGCTATCAGCAACTTACCTGCCGGGTAAGCTAAATACAGTGGCAGACACCAGGTCACGCAAATTCAATGATAACACCGAATGGATGTTAAACCCCAAAGTATTTGCTAAAATTACCAAGCAATATGGCACGCCAGATATCGATCTATTTGCATCCAGACTAAATCACCAGGTTCCTATGTATGTCGCTTGGGAACCAGACCCTGAGGCAGCAGCGGTAGATGCGTTCGCGCTGGACTGGGGAAATTACTTATTTTATGCATTTTCTCCCTTCTGCCTCATCAGTCGAGTACTACACAAAATACAAATGGACTCTGTTTCAGGTATTTTGATAGTACCCGACTGGCCTACTATTCCCAGTACTCCTCGACATGATCGTCGAGACCCCAATGACTTTTCCCAGTAGCCCAGAATTGCTAACCCACCCAGTATCTGGCATAAGCCACCCATGCCATGATAAAATCAAACTCCTGGGTTGCAGATTTTGAAAAGGCCCTTGCTGGGACTGGGATTGTCAGAAAACACCATCAACACCATGATAGCATCCCACCGTGTATCCACAAGGAAACAGTACTTATCCAGTATCAAGAAGTGGGAGAAGTACTACTTGGATACAGGAACTACCTATTCGACCTCAACAATCACCAATGTACTGGAGTTCCTGGCAGCCCTTCACCACAATGAAGGACTCAGCTACAGCACCATCAACACAGCTAGAAGTGCTTTGTCTGCCTATTTAACACAGGCGCCAGGACAACAGGCCATGGGATCCCACCAGCTGGTGGTCAAACTCATGAGGGGGATATACAACTCTAACCCCCCCAGACCTAGGTACACCCATATCTGGGATGTCAGTGTGGTCCTGACATACCTCAGGGGATGGTCACCAGCCAGGTCCCTCACCCTGCAACAATTAACTCTCAAGACGATGATGCTGATGGCTCTTGTGTCAGCACAGAGGGTCCAGTCACTTCACCTTTTACGACTGGACAACATGATGACAACTCCAGACCATGTCTCATTTATTATCCAGGGACTGGTCAAACAGAGCAGACCAGGAACATCTAACCCAGTCATGGAATTCCAGGCTTACCCACCAGAACCACGGTTATGTGCCATGACCCACCTACTGTCCTATATAGACACAACAAAAATCCATCGAGGGAGTGAAAAAGCCTTATGGGTCAGCCACAAAAAACCTTATGGTCGGGTGACGAGCCAAACCATTTCAAGGTGGCTCAAGCAGGTGCTGAAAGCTGCTGGTATAAATACTAACATGTACAAATCTCACTCCGCCAGGGCAGCATCCACGTCGGCGGCCAAAAGAATGGACGTGCCAATAGACCACATCCTGGCTACGGCGGGGTGGTCGGGGGAAAGAACGTTCTGAACTTTTTACAATAAGCCGTTGGCAAAACCTGCTTCATTTGCAGAGAAAATATTACAATCTGCAAATATATAATTTAAGCCCGGGGGAGCAATTTTCTTTTGTTGTTATTGTTAATAAATACCATTATTGTTTTTTACAAACAGATTCATTTGGTTGATTACGATAACACACTTCCTCCCTCAAGGACTTCGGCAGTGAGTGAAGTATGAACTGTTACACGGTTTGAAATCACAGAGCTTTAAAATCTTCACGTAGTCACTCACGTGACTCCGAAGTAAAATAGTAAGATTAAACGAGAACTTACCAGTTTGAAGTTTGATCTGTATTTTATGAGAAGTTACGATGAGGGATTACGTGCCCTCCGCTCCCACCCTCAATAATAGAGGTCAAACTGGTAACTAAGCTCTCCTTTTCTTTACTATGTTTATTTCAATAACTGTGTCTGTCTGTGATTCCACACCGCTGCTTTGAAGTATGTCGCGGATGCGTGCTGGACGGGTTCTTCACGTAATCCCTCATCGTAACCCCTCATAAAATACAGATCAAACTTCAAACTGGTAAGTTCTCTTTTAATCTTACTATTATTTGCACACTAAAGGGAAATGGAAATTGGGAGAATGGATGAGGCACAGATACAACTATGATTTTTGAATAGTGTAACTTGCTCAAGAGGCCAAGTGGCATATATTACCTGCTTCTTGATCCAACGACATTAAATGTACTCATGGAATCACAAGGAGGTACCAGAATAGATGGTGAAATGCTTGGTCAAAAATGTAAGTGTTAAGGAGCATCCTGAAGGAAGTTAGTACTCCATTTTGTCTATCTTTGACTTTTCCAGCATCTGCAGTTCCTTCTTGAATTATTTATGTGGATTTAAAACTCAGTTGTTTCCCAGCTCTCTAACTAATTCTCACTACAGATGCCACAGTCGGTCGAGGACGCACCTCCGAGAACAAAGAAGGACCCCGCATGGGGTGGGGGGGGGGGGGCGAAGGGCCGCCATGATCAGTGGGACAGGCAGGGGTGTGGGCTGGAACAAAGATGGACCATCGGGACAATAATGAATACTTTTGTAACTTGTGTAGGAAGGAACTGCAGATGCTGGTTTTGTAACTTTGTCGAGCCCTATACGTGGAGACTCTTTGCATACCGTGTAGGAAGGAACTGCAGATGCAGGTTTACACCAAAGATAGACACAAAAGGCTGGAGTAAGTCATCGGACAGGCAGCATCTCTGGAGAGAAGGAATGGGTGACATTTTGGATCGGGACTTTGCGTATTTTATGCAACAAAAAAAAGAATGTAACTGTACCCAGGTACATGTGACAATAAAATATCATTGAATTGAATTGAATGGTTCAGAATGAGAAATGTTGTTAGCTTCCCCTCCTTGACATAGTCGTACAAAACAACTCGTCCTGCCATACTTCAGCAGTTTGCTGTTCTTGCTCAATCTGTTCCAGACCCTGTTTTACTCACTGGCAATAAATAGCATCACCCAATATTATTAAAGGCAGGACATTAATTAGGGTGCGTTCTGTCAGTAATAACAATGCAGAGGGTTTGTTAGCTTCAATCATTTAGTGCTGGGCTCTGGCCTTAATTAGGAGAATTTTCAGCTGCTATTAAGCTCAGAGACATTTTAAACTACCTTGAGCGAACAGACCCTTACTGACACAGAGGCTGATGAATCTGGCTGCTTCAGTCAGGCAGAAAGACTGTTTGGACTGTGTTATATTGGCCCCGCTGGACTTTCCCGGCTCCTGCTGATAAATAAATCAGACATATATTAAAATTCAGTGGTCAATATTATTTGGTCCGTGACATTGCTGATGGGGGTGGAATTTAAAATCACAAGCTGGACATTGGAATTGCTCACCCTCAGTAAATCCTCTGTTCATGCTACCTGCAATGATTGGAACCAGTGTGTAGGAAGGAACTGCAGATGTTGGTTTAAACCGACAATGGACACAAAATGCTGGATTGACTCAGTGCGACAGGCAGCATCTCTGGAGAGAGGGAAGGGGTGACGTTTCTCGCTGAGTTACTCTAGCATGCTTTGAATCAGTCTTACCTGGAGGAGTGATGAGGGAGTTTGGTTGGTGGTAACCAGAAGCAGGTTTCCTTGTGTAGGAGGGAACTGCAGAAGCTGGTTTACACTGAAGATAGACACAAAATGCTGGAGTAATTCAACTGGTCAGGCAACACACCAATGGGAACAAAGGGCTAAAAACTATATTGTCAATTAACTGATGTATGGCAACAAAGACGGCTCTCAACAAGATCAAGCCAATGCAAAAGTATTGAAGCTCATAAGATATACTCAAAAAGCTGCAGTAACTCAGTGTGTCAGGCAGCATCTCTGGAGAAAAATAATAGGTGATGTTTCAGAGAGTCAGGGGAGAGGGGAACTGGAGGTATTACTAGCAGGTTTCCTTGCCTATGAGGCATGGGCTCTAGAGTAAATTTTAAGGACTGCCAGTTTTGCTCCACATTGATTGTGGATGGGAGAGACCCCCCCCCCCCAGTGGTACAAGACCCACTCAGGGCTGATGATGGAGAATGTCAGGATGTCGACTCACACTCCCTGAGCATATTGTCGGACTCTTGCTTATCCCGTCTTCTGGACGGCCCTCTCGGTTCTTTTACTCTTCCTAGATAGTGGTGAGGAGGATTAAACTGGGCTGATGATCATTGCGGCTCCTCAACAAATCAAGAAACAAAATGTTCAATTTACCTTTTGGCCAACAGGACTAGGGATTATCTGAAGGGTCACTGGTTCAATCACCAGTCACCTGAAGAAAATAACCACTGCCTTCTAGGCATGTGCTGCAGGCAAAGCTCTTGAACTAACCTTGATTCAGGCATTAGGTTCCAAGTCACTAAGGCAGTGGCAGTGACCTCTATAAAATGGGTGTAGTGCCATAATATTGTGTCAGCATTTAGTCTTGGTCAAGTCATCTACCACTATTTAAATAGCCAAAGCATCGAGGGCAACTGTAAACTAACTTGAGTAGACAGTAGACTTGAAGCAGACTTGAGATACTGCATGAAAACATGGGAGGCTCTGTGGTGCAGCGGTAGAGTTGCTGCCTCACAGCGCCAGAGACCCGGATTCGATCAAAACTACATGTGCTGTCTGCACAGAGTTTGTACGTTCTTCCCGTGACATGCGTGGGTTTTCTCTGAGATGCTTAGTTTTCTCCCACACTCCAAAGACATACAGGTTTGCAGGTTAATTGGCTTGGTATAAATGTAAAATTGTCCCTAGTGTGTGTAGGATAGTGTTGATGTGTGGGGATCGCTGGTCGGTGCAGACACGGTGGGCTGAAAGGCCTGTTTCCGTGCTGTGACTCTAAACTTAAAAATAACTAAAACTGGCCCTTCGGCCTACTGAGTCTGTGCCGACCAACGCTCACCCATATACTAGTTCTACCCTCAGTGCTGTCAAGCTTCTGAAGTGTTGATTAAATGGAATTCATCCACACAAGTGGGGAATATTTTAACATGCTTCTGACTTGTGCCTTGTAGATGGTGGACTAATTTACTGAGGTCTCATTGCCAAGTCTCAATAATTTCTCACTGGCTATGAAGATCCTCACTTTGAGTCAGTCAAATTAGTTTTATGTTGCCTCTAAGCATTGCCTTTTGCTTCATTTGCTAACTTGCTGCTTTGAGCTTGGCTTTACCAAGAGCAAAGACAACAATGCATTATCAGCTCTGCTGTGGAATGTGGAGCTGTAGGGTATTTTGGACACGGAGTTAACTGATCAATGATTCATTGTGAAGGAAGAGTAACCTTGGAATATTTTGCTGCTCAATGTTTCTTTTAAGACAAGCACAGATCTCTCTGCTGAACCACTGGTAGCAGGAAGATAAGGTGGGATCAACAAATATTTAATTCTGTAGCATCACATAAAGCTCTCCATTTCATGTGAAATGAATCATGGCTGAGAATCGACACTAATTCTGCTGATATGCTATGCACAGGGAAGATCAGTCTCAATTCCTCAATAGTATGTTTAAGTCAGTACCTAACCTGCAAATGGCAAAAGGTATAGAAGTGTGAAAACGCACACCACCAGATTCAGGGACAGTTTCTTCCCAGCTGTTATCAGGCAACTGAATCATCCTTCCACAGCCCGAGAGCAGTACTGAACTACTATCTACCTCTTTGATGATCTTCAGACTGTCCTTCGTTGGACTTTACCTAAATTACTAAACATTATTCCCTTATCATGTATCTGTACACTGTAAATGGATCCATTGTAAGCATGTATTGTTTTTCTGCTGATTGGTTAGCACTCAACAAAAGCTTTTCACTGTACTTTGGTACACGATACAATAAACTGAACTGCCTGACGTCAAGTGTAGGAAGGAGGTGCAAATACTGGTTTATACTGAAGATTGATACAAAATGTTCAGTTTAGTTTATTGTCAAATGTACCCAGGTACAGTGAAAGGCTTTTGAAATGCTGGAGCATCTCTGGAGAAAAGAATAGTCTGATGAAAGATTCCAATCCGAAACCTCACCTATTCCTTTTCTCTATAGATGCTGCCTGACCCACTGAGTTACTCCGGCATTTTTGTCTACTGTCTTCTGTCTGACTTCAAACCATTTTGAATATATCAACGAGCACTAGGCAATAATATTTATATTTTCTACAAAAATTGACATGGATTCCTTGTTAAGTCATTTTCACAGTCGTCATGGTGAATTAGATGGTATTGCCTATCACTGTTGGCAAACCCTACACATCAACACAAACTCCTAAAACTCTTCATTAATGTTAGGCCAATTCACCAATACACAAAACTTCTGGATGTGGCCATTTTGACAATTCAAATGTGTAACTCTTTTTAAAATGCGCTTGGAATAACTAAGCAACATGTCCGCTTTAAACATCCTTGGTCAATTGAAACCTATAAGCGTGTGATCAGTATAAACTATCTCTTGCAGCCTTGCCTAGGCTGACTCTTGTTCTCAGACTCTGCTCACTGAACACTAGAGCCAGCCTTGCCATTCTATCATCAATTGGCCATTTGCTCAGGCGATCCATCAAGAATCATATCAGTCTGATGAAGGATTTCGACCCGAAATGTCGTCCATTCCTTTTCTCCAGAGTTGCTGCCTGACCCGCTGTGTTCCTCCAGTATTTTGTGTCTACTGGTGTAAACCAGCATCTGCAGTTCCTAGAAGATGGTAGCGTTTTCTCAAGTAATGAGAAGACATAGTCTTAAAACGAGATTTTGGATATTCAAATTGGGGATAAGAATTTTACGAGCAGTTAATATTTGGAATGCACATCATAACCTGTAGGGTGACCAAAGCAACCTCATTGGCTCTCAGTGGAAAATCTTGTCTTCAAATTGAATTTAGGAAATTAAGTTACACCACCACAGTGGCGTAGCAGGGTATTGCTGCTGCCTCACAGCGCCAGAGAATCGCGCTCGATCCTGACCTCGGGTACTACCCATGTGGAGTTTGCACGTTCTCCCTGTGACCGCCAAAGGTCCTGTTTCTATACTGTATCTTTAACCACCAATGAGAATTAATGCAACAATTCAAACACAGCATCATCTTGAGCAGTAGACTTTCCTGCCCAATTTCCAGTCTTGATAGCCAATCTTTGCCTAATATCATTGATTTCCCAGTGGAATTTCGACAATTATGAGTAACTTGAGTCGCTTGCCATTATAGGATACTGTACATTACAGCTGTGACAAAACTTTCTAAACCTATCGTGGGTAAGTCTTACTCTATTCCTTACTGAAGGTAAATGATTGAACTATTTGCCATCTGTGTCCTTCACAGGAATTAACTAGTCTGAAGCTGTGTTGATCTGCATCTGTAATGATTTTCTGACAATCAGGGTGTCTGTAATGTCCTTTTATCTCCCATTTTAATGGCATGAAGCACAGATGACGTACAAAGGACATTTTGTGTCAACTGAAGTGGATGTAATATTGTACAGCTTTCTTTTTGAGGCCTTCTCTGGGAAACTTTCTCTTTGCAATGATGTTGTACTTGAGATTTGTCATACTGTGTTCCATTTAACAAGGTATTTATCTTTTATTCTGACATCAGTCGTTTAGTTTAGTTTAATTTAGAGATACAGAGCAGAAACAGGCCCTTCGGCCCACGGAGTCCATGCCAACCAGCGATCCCTGCACAGTAACACTATCCTACACACACTCGGGACAATTTACATTTATACCAAGCCAATTAACCTGCAAAACTATACGTCTTTGAAGTATGGGAGGAAACCGAAGATCACGGAGAAAACCCATACGGTCACGGGGAGGACGTACAAACTCCATACAGACTGCACCCATAGTCGGGATCGAACCCGGGTCTCCGGCGCTGCAAGTTCTGTAAGGCTGCAACTCTACCGCTGCACCACTGTGCCATCCTCAGTAGTACATAGAAGAATTGCATGACGAATGGCTGTCAGTACATACAAACCAGTGATTCACACCACTAGCACTCACCTGCTTCCTTCTCAACCAAAACTTTGGAGTTGCCCTTTTACTGTAGACTAGTATTATATACATAGTTGTGCAAGATAAATTTTCTTCTTATTTTAGCTTTCATCTTTAAGGAAATCTCATTCCAAATCAAACAGAAGACTTTTTGTACCTAACAATATTGACTTGATCATTTTGTCTCTAAGACCACACACAATCCTGTCTCTGAGTCCAGAGACTAACAACTTTCAAGCTAAAATAACTTTATACGTTCTTAAATGCTACTAAGCCGTACTCACAGTTTCCTCTGTATTTTTTGCTGTATGTACTTAACGTACAGCTCTCTTTAGTTTAGTTTAGTTTAGTTTAGAGATACAGCACGGAAACAGGCCCTTCGGCTCACCATCGATCCCCGCTCATTAACACTATCCTACACCAACTAGGGACAATTTTTACATTTACCAAGCCAATTACCCTACCAACCTGCACGTCTTTGGAGTTTGGCAGGAAACCGAAGATCTCGGAGAAAACTCACGCAGGTCACGGGGAGAACATACGAACTCCGTACAGGCAGCACCCGCAGTGGGGATCGATCCGGGTCTCCGGCGCTGCATTCGCTGTAAGGCAGCAAGTCTACCGCTGTGCTGCAATGACCATTCTGTCTCATTGAGTTGTGAGCAGGATATTCTTCAAACCTGTGAACAGCCCTTGCAAACAAAGGACCCCATGCAAACGGGCATTCCTCAGAGTTGGAGAAGCAAGGAACTGCTGATGCTGGTTTATAAAAAAAATGCACAAAGGGCTGGAGTAATTCAGTGGATCAGGCAGTATTTCTGGAGAAATTAGTCATGTTTTGTGCTGGGACCCTCTTCAGTCTCAGAGTTGTTATATTAGTGCGCATGGAATACTTTTTAGAGTAAAACAAGGTGCTGGAGTAACTCAGTGGGTCTGGCAGGCAGAATCGCTGGAAGGAATGAATAGGCAACATTTCAGGTTGGGACTCCTCTTCAGACTGATTGTAGTAGGTGCGGTGGGGGACACGCATTGGAACGGAGGTGGAGGCGGGACAAAACCTCTTAAGTGATAGGTGGATACAGGTGAGGGGGGTTGATTGTCAGATGTGTGGAGTAAGTAACAAAGGCTATAACAAAGTAATAAAGGAGACAAAGGGGTTTCAAATAAGGAGAAAGGAGGAGTGTGATGTAAAGCCAGAGGGAGAGATGTAGGTGAAAGAGGGAGTTGATCCGTACAAGTAATTTTGCACCTTCTACCCCCTTGTTGCAGTCATAAATGGCTTCCACACATTCAACACTGACCTTGAGCGCAGGGATATTATGAATGAATTAATGAAGGAAACTTTATTATCACATGCGACATATCACAGTGAAATTTTTTATTTTGCATACCATAGGCAAAGTATGCATAGACAGAGTCGCCACGTATAGGGCACTGACAAAGTTACAAAGTGTTCAATGTAGTCCCAATGGTCCCTCTTCATTCTCAGTGGCCCCCCTACGCCAGGTCCCTTTTGTTCTCTGCGGCGTATTCACCACCTCCAACCTCTGCCCCCCACCCCATGAGTCGCACCTATTGGCCATGGAGAAACATCTCCACCCTCTTCATGTAACAGGTGATGAATGCAGACAGCTTGTGACAAGCCCCGCAGGCTGCCCATGTCACCCGCTTGTGCTCGTGCCACTGTTTGCTTTCTGTTCTCACCAAACTGATGTCACAGTACCCAAGCCTCTGCTTGCACAAGTTTGCGCTGTTCGTTTTTTTGGCTCATTCTAAAATGACACTATCGTCATTTCTTCGAATTAGCTTTAAAAATCATTTGGTGAAACCTGAAGAAAACTGGTGCTGCTTCACAGTCGGGAGAGGCTGCCTGCAGTTCCCCCTGAATGCTTGTCATCCAAGCAAGTACACACACTGAGTCCTGCTGTTCCTGCCTACAGACTCAAACCTTTCACAGCATCTACAAGGGAGGAAAGCGTGTTCTTAAAGGCACAACACACAACACATGACAAGGGGAGTAAGATTTAATAGGAACAGGAGGGGTTAACTTTTTCACACAAAGGGTGGTGGTGGGTGTATGGAACGAGCTGCCGGAGGAGCTTCATGTACAGTATCTGTACACTGTAAATGGCTCGATTGTAATCGTGTATTGTCTTTCCGCTGACTGGCTAACGCGCAACAAGATCTCACCTCCCTCCATTAAAGTCGGGAAAGCTGGGGTGTGCCCTTCATAGTACCACAGTTGCATAAGTTCGTAAGTTTTAGGAGCAGAATTAGGCCATTTGGCTCATCACGTCCACTCCGCCATTCAATCGTGCCTGATCTATCTCTCCCTCTCAACACCATTCTCCTGTCTTCTTCCCATAACTTCTGTCACCCATACTAATCAAGAATCTGTCAATCTACACCTTAAAAATGTCTATTGATTTGTCCTCCACAACCTTCATTGGCAATGAATTCCACAGATTCACCATTGACTGACTAAAGAAATTACTCCTCATCTACTTTCTATAGGTACGTCCTTTTATTCTGAGGCTATGGCTGCTGGGTCTAGACTAGCCTCACTAGTGGAAACATCCTCTCCACATCCACTTTATCCACGCCTTTCACTATTCGGTAAATAAAGGTGTTGAACAAAAAAAAAAAAAAATTAAACTGACGTTTATTTTCTGCTGCGACCAGTAGATTAATTTTTAAGGAGACGTCAAGGGGTGTCGAGAAGTCTGGTGACCTTGGTTGTGAGGCTGAACTATTCAGCCAAAGTGGGTGCAGATTTTGGCACTGACACAGTATCCCATTCTTCCAATTATGTGTTTGTAAATCACTGGCTACTGCCTTTGGCTAAAACAAGCTGCTCCTTCTGACAGCAGTTGAAAATGTTTTCATTTGCACCTGGGTCACTTCATTTGGAAGGAGGCATCAGCTGCAGCTCACTCTGGCCCCTGAACCTGGAGTTGTTGCTTTTGGTCATGACCTGGTGGCTTAAGCACAAAGGACTATGCAAATGCCCCAGTGTAGTATTGAGTACCATACTGCTGGATGCACTGCCTTATGAATGAGACATTGAGCCAAGGCACCTAACAAAAATCTTATTGTTCTGTTTAAACAACAGATGGGAAACTTTTCCTTAAACCCTAATAAACTCCTACTCCTTATTCACCTTTGATAGATGGAGACGCAAGGAATTGCAGATGCTGGAATCTTGAGCAAAACTTAAAGTGCTGGAGTAATGCCCCTGTCCCACTTAGGAAACCTAAACGGAAACCTCTGGAGACATTGCGCCCCGCCCAAGGTCTCCGTGCGGTTCCCGGAGGTTGCAGGAGGTTGCCGGAGGTTGCAGGTAGTGGAAGCAGGTAGGGAGACTGACGAAAACCTCCAGGAACTGCACGAAAACCTTGGGTGGGGCGCAAAGTCTCCAGAGGTTTCCGTTCAGGTTTCCTAAGTGGGACAGGGGCATTACTCAACGAGTCAGGCAGCATCTTTGGAGATGTGATATGTGAATACAGGTGAGGGGTGGGGGGGGGGGGGGGGGGGGGCTTGAATGGCAGATGGATGGAGTAAGTGACAAAAGCTACAAATGAAAAGGAGACAAAAAGGTGTCCATTGAGGAGAAAAGAGGAGTGGGATTCTCAGCCTGAGGAAGGGATAGAGGATAGAGGATATAGGTGCTTGGGAAGCTGTAAGGTCTGATGGTGGATAAGTCACATGGAATAAGTCAGCTGGAATAGATGGACTGCATCCCAGGGTTCTGAAAAAGGAAACCATAGAGATCGTGGAGGCTTAAATAGTGATCTTTCAAGAATCACGGATTCATGAAATAAAATAAGTCTAAAATAGATGGTTTTTTAGCTGCCGAGGGGATAAGGGGCTACGGGGAGAGGGCAGGGATATGGACCTAGGTATGGTTAGTATAGTAAGACCTGAGTGATCTCCTGGACAAGTGTCGATCGCCTGGATTGGGGTCGGAGAGGAATTTCCCGGATTTTTTTTCCCGAATTGGACCTGGGTTTTTATCCGGTTTTTTGCCTCCCCCAGGAGATCACGCGGTTCTTGGGGTGGAGAGGGGTGATAGCGGTATAAAGGGGAGGGTAGTGTCTTGTGTTCTGTGTCTTGTGTCTACTGTTTGTGGGTAAGTGTGTCTGTTTAGTGTTCAGCCATGAGCGAATGGCGGTGCGGGCTCGACGGACCTGGTGGTCTACTCTCGCACCTACTTTCTATGTTTCTATGTTTCTATGAGTGGTTTGTAGAGGACTGGAAAATTGCAAATGTTACTCCAATTTTCAAGAAGGGAGCAAGGCAAAAGAATGGAAACTATAGGCCAGTTAGCCTGACTTCAGTGGTTGGTAAGATTTTAGAGTCCATTATTAATGATGAGGTTTCCGAGTATATGGAAGCACATGATAAAATAAAATGTTGTGAAGGGGAGATCTTGCCTGACAAACCTTTTTAGTTTAATTTAGCTTAGAGATACAGCACGGAAACAGGCCTTTCTGCTCACCCAGCGATCTCCGCACATTAACACTATCCTACACACACTAGGGAAAATTTACACATACACCAAGCCAGTTAACCTACAAACCTGTACGTCTTTGGAGTGTGGGAGGAAACCGAAGATCTCAGAGAAAACCCACGCAGTCACGGGGAGAACATAAAACTCCGTACAGATAGCAGTCGTGGTCAGTATCGAACCCGGGTCTCTGATGTTGCAAGCGTTGTAAGGTGGCAACTCTACCGCTGCGCCACCATGTCACCCTAATCTGTTGGAAATATTAGAGGAGGTTAATAGCAGGACAAACAAAGGAGAGTCAGCGGTCGATTTTCAGAAGGCCTTTGATAAGGTGCTGCACGTGAGGCTGCTAAAGAAGGTGAGAGCCCATGATATTAATAATAATAATAATGGATGGGATTTATATAGCGCCTTTCTAATACTCAAGGCGCTTTACATCGCATTATTCATTCACTCCTCAGTCACACTCGGTGGTGGTAAGCTACTTCTGTAGCCACAGCTGCCCTGGGGCAGACTGACGGAAGCGTGGCTGCCATTCTGCGCCTACGGCCCCTCCGACCACCACCAATCACACACACACACATTCACACACATTCACACACAGGCAAAGGTGGGTGAAGTGTCTTGCCCAAGGACACAACAACAGTATGCACTCCAAGCGGGATTCGAACCGGCTACCTTCCGGTCGCCAGCCGAACACTTAGCCCATTGTGCCATCTGTCGTCCCTATGCGCCATCTGTCGTCCCTAATTAGATGGAATATCCTAACATGGATAGAAGATTTGCTGAATGACAAAAAACAAAGAATGGGAATAAAGGGGGCTTTTTCTGGTTGGCTACCGGTGACTAGAGGTGGTCTGCAGGGATCATTGGCTTCTGTAAAAAAAATTGTGAATTGTCCCCAGTGTGTAGGATAGTGCAAGTGTGAGGGGTGATCGGTATGGGCTGGATGGGCCACACTGTATCTCTAAAGTCTAGGAGTATAGGAGCAGGGAGTATAGGAGCAGGGAGGTTCTACTGCAGTTGTACAAGGTCTTGGTGAGACCACACCTGGAGTATTGCGTACAGTTTTGGCCTCCTACTCTGAGGAAATACATTCTTGCCATAGAGGGAGTACAGAAAAAGTTCACCAGACTGATTCCTGGGATGTCAGGACTTTCATATGAAGAAAAACTGGATAGACTCGGCTTGTACTCGCTAGAATTTAGAAGATTGAGGGGGGATCTTATTGAAACTTACAAAATTCTTAAGGGGTTGGACAGGCTAGATGCAGAAAGATTGTTCCCGATGTTGGGGAAGTCCAGGACAAGGGGTCACAGTTTGAGGATAGAGGGGAAATCCTTTAGGACCGAGATGAGAAAAATATTTTTCACACAGAGAGTGGTGAATCTCTGGAACTCTCTGCCACAGAAGGTAGTTGAGGCCAGTTCATTGGCTATATTTAAGAGGGAGTTAGATGTGGCCCTTGTGGCTAAAGGTATCATGGGGTATGGAGAGAAGGCAGGTACAGGATATTGAGTTGTATGATCAGCCATGATCATATTGAATGGTGGTGCAGGCTCGAAGGGCCGAATGGCCTACTCCTGCACCTATTTTCGATGTTTCTATGTTTCTATGTCTAACTTAAAAGTCTGAGTGTGATTCTTCAGTTTTAGATGTGCATAGCCCAAGAATATTTAAGCACTCCAAAGTTTAGTGTGAAAATCTTTTCTTTTCTTTCGCTTGTGAGGCATGAAGTACGACACTATAAATAATACATGCAGTCTGTAGCTGATGAATAGAATGACAGCGGAACATGGAATCGCAAAGGAGCCGCTCTCTTGCGCGATACAAATCTAATGTTTTGTCAATTTTCCCTAATATTTGACTCATCAGTCGAACACAGACACGATCAATAAACTAATCAGTTCTGAGAATAATTGATTTTCACACCTCGCGAATGGGATCACCTCAGTGTGACAAGAAGTTTATACAGATGGTAAGGATCAGACAGACACAGTGATGCCGAACCATGCCTCCAGAAACACAGCAGGCTGCGATCACTCTCTGAGCATTGTGTTGATAAACTGAGCGTAGCAGGAAAAACAGTGGAAGACAGAGCAAGAAAAATCCTTGTGTCCTGGCCTTTGAGACGAGGGTGAATGGAAAGATGCCCTGTCATTGTATTTTGGTCTCAAGGTTAGTGTGAAACCCTTAGGGTAAGCAGCTGTCAATTAGAGATAGCTCTTACCCAATTCACTGTCTGGAATCATAGACTTATCTCCTAGCAACTGGGAGGACTCCTCATTCATGGTCACTAACCTTAAAACTGCCACCAAATCAAACGCCATGGAAGTGAGAGGAAAAATAACCTATTCAGATCGGACAGATGCACTCAATAAAAAGATTTAATTCAGAGCTGAACAAAACTTGCACAATCCACTTGTGGTAAAAGGATTTTCTTTTAACAGAGTAGCTAACTACATTTATAAACAAAAATATATATATATATATTCCCAAATGCTGGATCGGCTTTCAGAATGCTGAAAAATTGTCTTAGTTCACAGAAGGCAACTAGTATTGCTTGTTGCAAGACTGCTATTGTTTGGAACATACCTTAGAATCAGGCCTTCTGATGTATTATTGGTGCCACCAGGTCACTAATGCTGCCTACTTACAAGATTCTGAATTTTATCACCACCTTGACACCTAACCGTGCTTCAGTGCATCCACAAACAAGAACACTGAACTTGCAAGTAAAAAGCAACCAAGCCTGAACATTGATTTCTCTCACTTCAAGTAACCCTTGCTTCGCCTCTCTCACCCCGTACCTCCCCCGCCCTAGTCGTCGTACTAGTGTCACTGTTGTCCTGTTGAGTTTCACTGTGTGTATAACTCGTTATCACCTAGCCCACGCCCTTTGTGGGCTCCACCTTTCCTTGATCATTGTTACTGATTACATATCTTTCATTCATTTGTTCTATATCTCTCTCTATCCTGTTTATAATCTCTCATTTCCCGTTCCCCTGACTCTCAGTCTGAAGAAGGGTTTCGACTCGAAACGTCAACTATTCCTTTCCTCCAGAGATGCTGCCTGGCCCGCTGAGATTCAAGATTCAAGATTCAAGAGAGTTTATTGTCATGTGTCCCAGATAGGACAATTAAATTCTTACTTTGCTTCAGCACAACAGAATATAGAAGGCATGAATACAGAACAGATCAGTGTGTCCATATACCATTGTATAAATATATACATACATGAATAAATAAAACAGATAAAGTGCAAATAAACTGATAATAACCATATAACCATATAACAATTACAGCACGGAAACAGGCCATCTCGACCCCTCTAGTCCGTGCCGAACACATAATCTCTCCTAGTCCCATATACCTGCGCTCAGACCATAACCCTCCATTCCTTTCCCATCCATATAACTATCCAATTTATTTTTAAATGATAAAAACGAACCTGCCTCCACCACCTTCACTGGAAGCTCATTCCACACAGCTACCACTCTCTGAGTAAAGAAGTTCCCCCTCATGTTACCCCTAAACTTCAGTCCCTTAATTCTCAAGTCATGTCCCCTTGTTTGAATCTTCCCTACTCTCAGTGGGAAAAGCTTTTCCACGTCAACTCTGTCTATCCCTCTCATCATTTTAAAAACCTCTATCAAGTCCCCCCCTTAACCTTCTGCACTCCAAAGAATAAAGCCCTAACTTGTTCAACCTTTCTCTGTAACTTAGTTGCTGAAACCCAGGCAACATTCTAGTAAATCTCCTCTGTACTCTCTCTATTTTGTTGACATCCTTAATAATGGGCTATTAATGTTCAGAGTTTTGTTTGAGTTGAGTTCAATAGCCTGATGGCTGTGGGGAAGCAACTTTTTCTGAACCTGGTCGTTGCAGTCTTGTAGTCTTGCAGGCTCCTGTACCTTCTACCTGAAGGTAGCAGGGACATGAGTGTGTGGCCGGGATGATGTGGGTCCTTGATGATGCTGTGAGTGATGGGGTGAGCAGTGCGGCCTTTAGAGATTGTTAGGGTGGCGGGGTGTTCCTAGCGGTCAGAAAGACCAGGACTGTTTGATGAAGAACAATGGTCACAGGACCCGTGCACTTTGTGCAAAGCCATGCCAAGCCTTCACAGCTACAGCCAAGTGATCCTGACAGGAAACCACTGGTTGTCCTCTGGTTCTCAATTTCCCTACTCGGGACCAAAGCCATGTCCTATCTCCGGTAGTCCTATCTGCCTGTATTTGGCTCATATCCCTGCAAACCCATCCCGGTAGCCAGAGTGAGCAACAGCGGAAATTGGCTATCCATGTACCTGTCTGAATGTTTCTTAAATGCTGTGACAATCTCTGCCTCGACTACCTCCTCCGGCAGTTAGTTTCATACACCCACCATCCTTCATGTGAAAATGTTACCCCTCAGAATCCTGTTAAAAAATCCTTCCCCCCCTCACCTTAAACCTATGTCCTCTGGTTCTTGATTACCTCACTCTGGGCAAGAGACCCAGTGCATCTACCCGATATATTCCTCTCATGATTTTGTACACATCTCTAAGATCACCTTTCATCCTCCTAAGCTCCAAGGAATAAAATCCTATTCCTCTGCTACCTCTCTCTATATCTTAGGCCCATTAATGCTGGCAACATAATCTTCTCTGCACCATTTCCAGTTTGACAACATATTTCCTATAATAAGGTGACCATAACTGAACACAAAACTTTAAATGTGGCCTCACCAATGTCTTATATACTTGTGAATGGAATTCGGCCACACAGTCGGGAATTTATTAGGATAATAGTGAGGGAATGGCAAAAACATAGAAACATAGAAAATAGGTGCAGGAGTAGGCCATTCAGCCCTTCGAGCCAGCACGCCATTTAATGTGATCATGGCTGATCATCCAAAATCAGTTTCCCGTTCCTGTTTTTCCCTGTGTCCCTTGATTCCCTTAGCCCTAAGAGCTAAATCTAACTCTGTCTTGAATACATCCTTAAGGTGTATTGATGTTGAGAATTATCATGGAGGATGTTTTATTGCCTATCAAACTGTCCGATCCATCTCTATGGTAACATTCCACTTACGTGATTCGGTCGAATTTTGTTTGATAACATTCTGTAAAGTTGCCTTAGGATGCTTAGCTATGTTAAAAACCTTATGCAAACTACAGTTGTGATTTTTCTTACTGAGTTGATTTCTGAAACTTTTAGAACTCATTCCAGCCTGAAGAAAGGAGGATCAAAGGGAAAAGATTTTGTGAAAAGAAGTCTTTAATATATGTGTAAATAAATTATGTCAATGTCATAAATCATTAAAGGTCAGTAAATAGTATATGGTTTGTTGTCTCATTTTGATGAAATATGCCTTACAATATCACTGACAGGAGAAACCTGACATTAGCTGGAACAGTGATTTTAAATGATTGGTGTCTCAGATCAGACATGTCAGACTGAAAAGGATACTGTTACCATGTTCAAGTTTCAGACAGCTCTCACCTTCAGGTTATGTCATAGTCGAGTGAACGTGAGCCAGTTCGGAAACAGACTGATCTTCTGTTGGGTCACATCCACTCACTCGCACACAAAGACACCATTTTGGAGACTGTGAGCAAGCAACATTGTGTGGAGCCAGTCAGTCACTGTGGGTCTGAAGAAGGGTCTCGACCCAAAACGTCACCCATTCCTTCTCTCCGGAGATGCCGCCTGTCCTGCTGAGTTGCTCCAGCTTTAGTGTCTGTCTTCAGTCACTGTGGGACTCACTTTAGACTTTCGCGATGCAGCGTGGAACAGGCACTTCAGTCCACTGAGTTTGCACTGACCAGCGATTACCCTGTGCACTAGCACTATCCTACACACTACGGACAATTTACAATTTTTATCGAAGCTAATCAGTCTACAAACATGTACGTCTTTGGAGTGTGGAAGGAAACTGGAGCACCCAGAGAAAACTCATGTGGTCACAGGGAGAATGTACAAATTCCGTATAGACAGCAGCCGTAATCAGGATCGAACCTGGGTCTCTGCTGACATAAGGCAGCTAGCTACTCTGTGCCACTGTGCCATCACAGTGTGGGAGCGTGTGCATGTGTGTGTTTGTATGTGGGGTTTTTTTGTGTGAGTGTCAGAGGTTAGTAATTGCAATTGATCTGCAAATAAACATATGGGAAATGTAGAGGACAGACAGAAGAAGGAGGGAGCGTTGGTGGTAACAAAGGGAGTAGCTGTAGTAGGTAATTACCAGAACAGCCACCCTCCCCACCATACCCCACTCTCACCCACACCCTCCCTTCCCTCTCATTGAAAGTTTAAATTGTCAGTAGTCAAGAATTTAAGATCAATCCATCTAATGGAGTGATAAAATACTCAAAGGTTTACCTGGTGCCTGGACAAGTCTCTGTAAAACTCAGGATATAGCTAGGAAATCTGATCTGACACAGGAGAATTTGCTGGATAATGATCAAAGATCCTGCACAAACTTCTGGTCTCGACCTGAAACGTCACCCATTCTATTCTCTCCAGAGATGCTGAGTTACTCCAGGTTTTTGTGTCTATCTTTGGTTTAAACCAGCATCTGCAGTTCCTTCCTACACACTTCCTCTTCCTGAACTGGAGCTGCAAAAACTATATCAGCCTGTAGCAGTCTCAGCTGCATTGGGCACCAAACCCTTCGGGAATTTAACAAGGAATCGGAAACCCTGCACCAACATCTTCCAACGCCAATGTTTTTAGAGACTTACTCTAATAAAATCAGTAGAGATCTAAGTGTGCAAGTATTACCATCTGTACAGTTAACAATGGAGCACTGCTTTAAAGAATAGAAAAATCCCTCTATTTGAACATTAGTTATATTTTAATTAATTTGCTTCTTCTTTACTATGGTACATGAGGAATACCGGTGGGAAGCATACCTTTGGAAATGGCTGAGTCTGGGCATCGTGACTGTGGAGCAAACTGAGAAATTGGGGGGGAGGGGGTGCAGGGTGCATTGTTATTGTCCTTCAGCTGTTGGCTGGTTGGCTCTGATGAGGATTTCTGAGGTTCTAGCTTCAGTTCAAATAACCAGCTGAGCTTCAAGCCACAAAAGCAGAGGCTACAAATGGGACCTGAGTTGGTACCAGCAGGCTACACTATTGCAAGGCTGAGAGTTTCAGTGAATCGTGGCCGAGATTATCTTCATGCATGTTAGGTGTGCATATCCGCTCATCCAATGCCCGGAAAAATGAATCAAAGATTATCCATACAGCCTCTTTTCTTTCATCACCCATGTTCTGACAAATGGTAGTTGCGTTCCCAATTGCATCACTGAATGTGAACTTATATACAGTATATTTTCACCCATTTTATACCTGATTTTTTAAACCTCTCATTCATAGCCCCCCTTCTTAATGGGACCTGGCCTGCAGGGAACTTGCTCATCTGCACTTAAAATGTGGGTGGTACAGAAACTGGAAGGGCTTCTGCCTCTCATCCCCAGAGACCTGGGTTCAAACCTGACCTCTGAGGAATGTGGGGAGAATTAAATGGGATTAGACTTTGAATTTTACAGTGTGGAAACAGGCCCTTCGGCCCACTGAGTTGATGCTAACAAGCAATCACCTTAACTATTCTCATGTTGATTATGAGGACATCACTCAAGAAAAAAACATAATTGCGGTGAAAATGGGTTCTAAGGTGCTTGGTGGTTTTAAACTTTGAGAGCACACCTCTGATGGATATGTAAATAGCTCGTTCTAAGCTTCCCCCAGTCTAGTTTCAGTCAATAAAAATACTGAGTCAAGCCCTTGCGCATCTAAACTTTATTTTGGAAAAACGCAATAACAGTTCCCCACTACTATACCTAACCACCGCGGGTTTGATCCTTGTATCTGCTTGGCCAAGCCCTTCTAGCCTCATGCAAGCAGAGACACTCCAAAAGGTCACACAGTCTTAAGCGTTCTCCCAGAAGATCGACACAGGACCTCATGGGAGATACCTTTTATAGGTCCCCGAACCTTGAGGGGTCAAACCATATGGGGGTGGTCCCTTTACAGTCCAATAACAGATATCGACCAACACAGTACATGATAGATATTTCCATAAACCAATACATTGTATTCAAACGGAGCTTCTGGAAGGAAGCAAACATAGCAACATTTGCCCAGGTATTCAAGAAACCCAGACAAGGCTCAACACTTAACCCAATCAACATCTAGCAAAGTAAAGCTTTGCAACAATATTTACAATGTGTCTCCTCCCCTTCCTTAACCCTCGAGCTGTCTCCTCCCATCCCCCCGCCCTCAGGCTCCTCCTCCTCCCTTTTTCCTTTCTTCTCCCCCCCACCCCCCATCAGTCTGAAGAAGGGTTTCGGCCCGAAACATCACCCATTTCCTTCGCTCAATAGATGCTGCTGCACCCGCTGAGTTTCTCCAGCATTTATGTGTACCTTTACAATGTGTAAGTCTGGTTTGCATTCATCCTATCCGTTTCATGCAACTTACACCTAATTGTAAGAATCTACAGATGTCCCATTCTTTCCCCGCAACTCTAGACTCTAGACAAGCTGGCACCATTCTGCAGCTTGTCCCATTTCTGCAGAAGGCACATTTCAATTGACCAAATGGCCTAGCAGCCCAGAAGCATTTAATCAATGTTAGTGTCCTGGCATCTCCAATTTGACCAGAATTAACAGACATATGTCTGATGCCATGTTTACAAAGAGATCCTGGTCCATGCACTTAATAATCCCCAAAGGACATGGAAAAGTGCTGAAGAAACTAAAGGTTTGCACTTATAGAGCATTAGTTTCAACAGAAGATAGATGCAAAATGCTGGAGTAACTCAGCGGGACAGGCAGCATCCCTGGAGAGAAGGAATGGGTGACTTTTCGGTTCGGGACCCTTCTTCAGGTTGTCCTAAAGCATGCTACCACCAAGTAGGTATTTCAATAATGCCAATACTAGAGTTATAAAGTTATACAGTATGGGAACAGGTCCTTTGGCCCAACTCGTCCATGTCAACCATTGTCATTGCCTACCTGAGATAATCAAAGAAAAGCAGGTGGCGTGAAAAGGCCAGGACAAATCAGGGCCATCCACAAATGACCTCAGGCAAGGTGGGGCCACATGTATGTGTAGGAAGGAACTGCGGATGCTGGTTTAAATCAAAGATAGACACAAAATGTTGGAGCAACTCAGCGGGACAGGCAACATCTCCTGCTGTCATATGCTGTCTGTCCCGCTGAGTTACTCCATCATTTTGTGTCTATCTTTGGAGCCACATTGGAGCACCTCATATTTTGCTTGGGTAGTTTACAATCCAGCGGCATGATAAAATAATTCTCTAATTTTAAGTAAATTCATGCACCCCTACCCTCACTTCTCTCTTTGTGCCCCCTTCCTCCTTCCTAGTCATTTTACCAGTTCCACAGTTCTTCACATTGTTTCCCTCTTGAGATCATCTGTCCCAAGCCTACAAGGGGCCCACCAGGCAACGTCCTGCCTGAGGTAAATTGTGGCTGGCCCTGTTTGGCCCTGGTCTTTTCTCGTCTCCAGCTCTTACTCAGAGTCCCTCTCCTCTGTGCAGGACAAGAGGATTTTTCCCATCGATTAAAAATAAAAGAGTTATTAGTGTTTAAAAAATGTTGAGATTCTCTCTCCTGAAGGCCACACCCCTTCTGGAGGAACTATAAAACCCAGAGGTTTTGAGTGCCTCAGTCAGTCTCTGCAAGATGGGGGAAGCAAGAGGGTCACATCTCTCAGTCTGAGCTGTGAATAACACTGAACACATGTCCACTAAACTGTGAGTGGTTTTACTGACCTGTCAGTGCCCTGAATGTGGTTTGAAAATATAGTTTGGAAATGCTAAAGCTGTGTTGCCTTTGGTTTGGAAATGCTAAAGCTGTGTTGCCTTAGGTTTGGAAATGCTAAAGCTGTGTTGCCTTTGGTTTGGAAATGCTAAAGCTGTGTTGCTTTTGGTTTGGAAATGCGAAAGCTGTGTTGCCTACTTAAAGTTGCCTTGCCTAATTAAAGTTGCCATGCCAAATTAAAGTTGCCTTGCCTAATTAAAGTTGCCATGCCAAATTAAAGTTGCCTTGCCCATTTAAAGTTGCCTTGCCTAATTAAAGTTGCCTTGCCTAATTAAAGTTGCATTGCCTAATTAAAGTTGCCTTGCCTAATTAAAATTGCCTTGCCTAATTAAAGTTGCTTTGCCTTCTATATAATTAAAAGTCTAATCTTGACCAATTCCTGTTTGCGCTTGATATTGATTTTAGAAAAAACGCTACCACATACGGCTGTGATTTTTCGCCATCTTACTCAGAGTCCCCCTCCACTCATCAGATGCCGAGGATTTTTCCCATTGATGAAAATTAAAAGAATTATTAGTGTTTAAAATATGTTGTCAATCGTGCCATGAAGGCCACACCCCTTCTGGTGGAAGGGGAGGGACTATAAAACCCAGAAGTGTGGGCATGTCTCTGCAAGATGGAGAGGTCAGGACTCACTGTCTTTAGTGGCTTTGCACCCTGCTTGAAATGGTATGAAACTGCACTTGAATTTGGTGGCCTTGCACCCTGCTTGAAATGGAATTTCAAGGAATAGCCGTGAGAACTGTCAGCCAACCAGCCGTGAGTGAGTGAGCTGCCAGCACAACAGGCTTGAGTGACTGAGCTGCCAGCCCAAGAATCCATTCAGCCCACAATGTCCATACTAGCCCTCTGGAAACCAGTCCCTTCAGCCCACAACACCAGTCCCTTCAGCCCCCCCCCCCCCCCCCCCCCCCCCACCACTGGCCACCAATATTGGAATTGGTGGAGAGGTGGAATATTGCATTGGGTGACCAGCCCTCCTGTGTGATGCTTAGTCTAGTCTTTGATATAAACCAATGCCTGCAGTTCTTTGTTTCTACCGCAACAATATTTTCTGTTTGCGATCCTCTTTCAGAACTGGGACAGAGAGAGATGTGAGTAGGTGGGAAAGTAAGGTGGGGATGTGTCGGAACAGAGAAAGCACGATGCCGGAAAATGTTGAATTTGATTCTGCAATGTGTACAATTGGAAGACAGGACGTCATTTCTCAACATTACATTGGGCCTCATTGGAACAGTGCAGGGAGGCCAGCAGCATTAGTTAAGTCAAATGAGGGTGGGATGGAGAATTAATATACCAGGAAACTGGAAGCTGAGGATTTTCCGTCGGGACAGAAACCTGAAAGAGTCCGCTATCTGCATTTCTTTTGAATAATGTAGGGGAGACCACAGACTGAGCACAGAATGTAGTACACTAGATTCTGCACTAACATAATTAGATATACTATCATATAAATATTGTTTCACGATCAATCAATGAGCAGTATGTGGGTTCTTACAGTGCATTCAGAAAGTATTGAGACCCCTTCATTTTTTCCACATTTTGTTACGTTATAGCCTTATATTAAAGGGGATTAATTTTTTTTTCTTCATCATTAATCTACACACAATACCCCAGAATTGTGTTGAGAATTTTTGCAAAGTAATTAAAAAAAAAAAAGAAGTATTCATACCCTTTGCTATGACACTCAAAATTGGGCTTAGGTTCATCCTGTTTCCATTGATTATCCTTGAGATGTTTCTACAACTTGATTGGAGTCCACCAGTGGCAAATTAAATTGATTAGACATGATTTGGAAAGGCACACACCTGTCTATATCAGGTCCCACAGTTGACAATGGGGAAGGGTATAAAACAATGTCTGCAGCATTGCAGGTCCCGAAGAGCACAGTGGCCTCCGTCATTCTTAAATGGAAGAACTTTGGAACCACCAGGACTTCATAGAGCTGGCCACCCGGCCAAACTGAGCAATCGGGGGAGAAGGGCCTTGATCAGGGAGGTGACCAAGAACCTGATAGTCTCTGACAGAGCTCCAGAGTTCCTCTGTGCTGATGGGAGAACTTTCCAGAAGAACAACTATATTGGCAGCATTCCACCAATCAGGCCTTTATGGTAGAGTGGCCAGATGGAAGCCACTCCTCAGTAAATGGCACATGACAGCCCTTGGAGTTTGCCAAAAGGCATGAGAAACAACATTCTCTGGTCTGAGGAAACCAAAATTGAAATCTTTAGCCTGAATGCCAAGTGTCATGTCTGGAGGAAACCAGGCACTGCTCATCACCTGGCCAATACAATACGTATGGAGCAGCATGGTGGTGGCAGCATAACGTATTGGGGATGTTTTTCAGTGGCAGGAACTGGGAGACTAGTCAGGATCGAGTTAAAGATGAATGGAGCAAAGTAAAGAGAGATCCTTGATGAAAACCTGCTCCAGAGCGTTTTGGACTGGGGCGGAGGTTCACCTTCCAACAGGACAACGACCCCAAGCACACAGCCAAGACAATGCAGAAGTGGCTTTGTGACAAGTCTGTGAATGTCCTTGAGTGGCCCAGCCAGAGCACGGACTTGAACCCAATCGAACATCTCTGGCGGGATCTGAAAATAGCTGTTCATCGACGCTCCCCATCCAACCTGACAGAGCTTGAGAGGACCTGCAGAGAAGAATGGGAAAAATTACCCAAATGCAGGTGTGCCAAGCTTGTAGCGTCATATCCAAGAAAACTTGAAGCTGTAATTGCTCCCAAAGGTGCCTCAACAAAGTACTGAGTAAAGGCTAATCTGAGTAAAGTAAATACTTATGTAAATGTGATATTTCAGTTATTTCTTTTTAATTACCTTGCAAAAATTTCTAAACACCTGTTTTCGCTTTTTTTATTATGGGGTATTGTTTGTATAACATATAACAATTACAGCACGGAAACAGGCCATCTCGGCCCTACAAGTCCGTGCCGAACAACCTTTTTCCCTTAGTCCCACCTGCCTGCACTCATACCATAACCCTCCATTCCCTTCTCATCCATATGCCTATCCAATTTATTTTTAAATGATACCAACGAACCTGCCTCCACCACTTCCACTGGAAGCTCATTCCACACCGCTACCACTCTCTGAGTAAAGAAGTTCCCCCTCATGTTACCCCTAAACTTCTGTCCCTTAATTCTGAAGTCATGTCCTCTTGTTTGAATCTTCCCTATTCTCAAAGGGAAAAGCTGATCCACATCAACTCTGTCTATCCCTCTCATCATTTTAAAGACCTCTATCAAGTCCCCCCTTAACCTTCTGCGCTCCAGAGAATAAAGACCTAACTTATTCAACCTTTCTCTGTAACTTAGTTGTTGAAACCCAGGCAACATTCTAGTAAATCTCCTCTGTACTCTCTCTATTTTGTTGACATCCTTCCTATAATTGGGCGACCAAAATTGTACACCATACTCCAGATTTGGTCTCACCAATGCCTTGTACAATTTTAACATTACATCCCAGCTTCTATACTCAATGCTCTGATTTATAAAGGCTAACATACCAAAAGCTTTCTTTACCACCCTATCTATATGAGATTCCACCTTCAAGGAACTATGCACGGTTATTCCCAGATCCCTCTGTTCAACTGTATTCTTCAATTCCCTACCATTTACCATGTACGTCCTATTTTGATTTGTCCTGCCAAGGTGTAGCACCTCACATTTATCAGCATTAAACTCCATCTGCCATCTTTCAGCCCATTCTTCCAAATGGCCTAAATCACTCTGTAGACTTTGGAAATCCTCTTCATTATCCACAACACCCCCTATCTTGGTATCATCTGCATACTTACTAATCCAATTTACCACACCTTCATCCAGATCATTGATGTACATGACAAACAACAAAGGACCCAACACCGATCCCTGAGGCACCCCACTAGTCACCTGCCTCCAACCCATTACCCTCTGGCTTCTCCCATTCAGCCACTGTTGAATCCATCTTGCTACTCCTGCATTTATACCCAACAGTTGAACCTTCTTAACCAACCTTCCATGAGGAACCTTGTCAAAGGCCTTACTAAAGTCCATATAGACAACATCCACTGCTTTACCCTAGTCAATTTCTCTAGTAACCTCTTCAAAAAATTCAGTAGATTGATGATATAAAAAAAAAAGAATTTAATCAATTTTAGAATAAGGCTGTAACTTAACAAAATGTGAAAAAAAGTGAAGGGGTCTGAATACTTTCTGAATGCACTGTAAGTACTATTTGATAGTACTGTCAATTATATCTTTCATCACTGAAATTATGTGGATGGGCTGTGTGCACCTTTCTGATGGTCTAGAAGTACCTGGGTAATAAACCAAGATTATTTTATGTATGTCGGTATTGTAATAGTAACAAATACAAGGGTCTTTGTTGCTATTTCTAAAGCACAATTCTTCAGCACCACAGGCAGGAGTGTGACTGATTCCATTGCCTAAACTGTAATGCCCCTGTCCCACTTAGGAAACCTGAACGGAAACCTCTGGAGACTTTGCGCCCCACCCAAGGTTTCCGTGCGGTTATCCTGAGGTTTTTGTCAGTCTCATTATCTGCTTCCACTACCTGCAACCTCCGGCAACCACCTGCAACCTCCAGAAACTGCACGGAAACCTTGGGTGGGGCGCAAAGTCTCCAGAAGTTTCCGTTCAGGTTTCCGAAGTGGGACAGGGGCATTAAGGTCCCAAAACCTTTTGATAACATTGTCATCTCTAGCATTAAAACGGGAAGCTCTCAGGGGCGGCATGGTGGCGTAGTGGTAGAGTTGCTGCCTTACAGCGTCAGAGACCCGGGTTTGATCCTGACTACAGGTGCTGTTTGTACAGAGTTTGCATGCTCTCCCTGTGACTGCGTAGGTTTTCTTCGGATGCTCCGGTTTTGTCCAACACTCCAAAGATGCACAGGTCTGTACGTTAATTGGCTTGGGTAAAATTGTAAATTTTCCCTCGTGTGTGTGTGTAGGATAATGTTAGTTTGTGGGGATCGCTGGTCAGCACGGACCCGGTGGGCCGAAGGGCCTGTTTACGCGCTGTATCTCTAAATTACACTGAATAAAAATTTGTGTTTTCACCATCACAACAAAGTCTGGAAAAATAAAACAAAAAAATGTTTTTGTCCCTGAAGTGTATGTTCTAAATGAATTGCTCACTAATTTGGAAATCAGAATTCAAAACGTAACAAAGAATAAATTAGACCCACAAATGCCTCAACAAAATGACATCTTGATGTATATAAAGTTGTTTCTGCCTCTCTATATAGAAATGTTTGGATAACCACAATTTGAAGGGGAAATTTTCAACCCAAACCATTTTTACTATGATGTATTTAATTGTGTAGTTATCAAACTAAATGTGGAATTGGTCAATATCTTTGTTTAGTTCATTGTCTCGTGTATAGTGAAAAGCTTTTTGTTGCATGCTGACCTGTCAGTGTAGTAGTACTGCTTTACCATTGGGTGACAGACATTAAGTCGTTAATGGAAAAAGTATCACCGCATCGCGAGGGATTTAGTGCCTGGAACAGTAAATCCTGAGGGACTGCTATTGATTATAGATGTGGAGAAGGATGTCAACCCAGCAACATACTTTCTTAACAACAGGAATGGAAATAGTTCCTACTTGCCGGGTTATTGAAACCATTAAACCATCTTGGCACACATGTTGACAGTTTAAGTGTAATCTCCAGTTGTGAAATGTAAACCAATCCTTTGTGGCATGTTCTAAATTGTGATTACAAAATTGGAGAAACCATGAATTCATGTTTGGTACACATAATCTGTGGGTTTTAGAATTGTTTTTCCTTGTGCACTGCTAACTCCAATTTTGACCATGGATGTTCTCCTTTCTAATTTTAATTGCTGTCCCCTCACTCCAAACATGTGGGTACAAAGGAATTCAATCCAGGAATCTTCATGCAGATAAACTTCCTAGGATTCTCTGAGACAAATGGAGAGGAAATTAATAGTTGTTGGTTACATTAATCTTTTTGTTTTTGGTGCAGTTGCAATGATGACTAATCTCTCTGTACTATACATAGAACCCTGGATATGAATGTTGAATTCTCTCATTGTTCGCTAAATTCTACATAAACTCCCCCCCCCCCCTTCATTTCCTCCCCCCTTTCCACCCTTGCTCCTCTGCCTTCCTCCATTAAAAGTCAGTTAACAAGTTCCACAGTTCCCAATGATGTATCCCTCTTGGGATCACACCGTCCCTAGCCAACAATTGGAACAACCCTGCCTGGGATCATCTGTTGCCAGCCCTGATATGTCCTCGTCCTTCCTTGCTTCCAGTTACAAACACCCCCACCCTCCCCTTCCCTCCGGCCCAAATCAGTCTGAAGATGGGTTTCCTATACGTCACCTATCCATGTTCTCCAGAGATGCTGCCTGACTCGCTGAGTTACTCTGGCATTCTGTGTCTACACATGGTATAAAACCAGCATCCTTTAATCCTTTTCATTAAGTTTTTATTAGCGGATCCCTGGTCTGTCCTAAGTTTGGCAAATTTGACAGGCATGGTGAGAGAAATGCAAACATGTCATTTGGGGACTGGACTGGGGATCTATGTGCTGAGAATGACAAATTCCTGATTAATATCCCAAAAGCCCTGAGTTCTTATGCTTTATGGGAAGTCAGAATCATTCTCAGCTCCAAGTTCTTCTGACTTTCCAGTAAATGGGAGAAGCCTATCCTATAGTCTCACACAACTGACAAGATTCCTCCTAAATCAAGATCCAAGAGGATCAAGGTCAGCCCAGGACCTTAATTACAGGTACTTGCAAGAGACTGTTGCAGGAATAAGAGATCTGCAGGGATGAATGCTAACATGAATTAGGAGCAGGAGTAGGGCAATCAGCCCTTGCACTGCCATTTAATAAGATCATAGATAATCTGACTGTAAATCCAACTCCATATTCCCATCTATCCATGACGCCTTTTCACCCCTTTTGCTTATCTGTGTTAAAATATTCAAGGACAGCAATAGAGAGATGGAAAGTTCCTCAGACTCATGGCACTCAGAGATAAAAAATAAATCACTTTCAGTCTTAGCTGGCAAAGTCATAGAGTGATACAGTGTGAAAACATGCCCTTCGGCCCAACATGCCAATTACATTTTTTTTAAGTAACTCCGAAAGTCAAGAGTGTTTATTTGTTGTATGTACCGACAACGGTAATTAGCAATTAACAATTCTCCCTCAGCCCTCTGGCTCCTCCTCTTCCTTTCTTCTTCCCCCCCACCCTGCATCAGTCTGAAGAAAGGTTTTGGCCCGAAACGTTGGCTATTTCCTTCGCTCCATAGATGCTGCTGCACCCGCTGAGTTTCTCCAGCGTTTTTGTCTGCCTTCGATTTTCCAGCTCCTGCAGTTCCTCTGGAACAATTAATTTCTTACTTGCAGTTGCATAACAGGCATGTAAACACCCCCACCCTAGTCGTCCTGCAAGTTTGACTGTTGTCCGTCTAGTTTCACTGTTCATATCGCTATGTTATCACCTCGTCCACAGCCAACTATGGACCACTGTGGGCACCACTTTTCCTGGGTCATCGGTGCTGGCTCTGATTTGTTCCTTTCATACCATTCATTCACTAATTCACTTTTCATACCTCTAGTTTCCCTCTTCCCTGACTCTCAGTCTAAATAAGGATCTCGACTCAAAACGTCACCGACTTCTTCTCTCCAGAGATGCTGCCCGACCTGCTGGGTCGGGCAGCATCGGGTTACTCCAGTATTTTGTGTCTATCTTCGGTGTAAACCAGCATCTGCAGATCCTTCTTACAAACTACAGCAAGGTGTATGGGGAAAGAAAGCCACTTTGCTCCTTGGGTTCAAATTGGTCTCAACACCTGTGCTAAGACTGACTAGATGTCAGTCTTAGCACAGAGGCAGCTCTTGGGCTCAGAGTCAAAAGGTCATGGATTCAGGTTCCACTGAAGTGATGTGTACAAAGGCCAGGCTGACATTTCAGTGCTGGTTGCTGAGCAAGAGCTGCACAGTGAAAGGTGCATCCTATCAGGTGAAACACTAAACTCCAGGTGTGTCCCACTGTGTCCCGCCTTCATGAGACCAAGGCAGGTGGCTGGAGTTAAGTTACTGATAAACTCTTCCCTCTCTGCATGTCCAAATAGATTTGTGGGCTCAATGTTTTGAACTGGAGACCCTATTTGGCTTCTCAAGTTTGTACAAAACCCCTCCCGGGAACAGGTGAAGGGGTGGTAGACCTTGGTGCCAGATTAGTATTCAATCCTGCACCATCCTGAAGCTTTTCACTGTACCTCGGTGTACGTGACAATAAACTAAACTCTATTTAACTCAATCCTCACTGATGAAACATGGGATTGGCAGCCATCTTCAGTCACACACACTAAATGTTCAATATAACAGTGGCCTCACTTGAGCTCCTCTTTTGCCACCTATTTCCACTATATTTAAACAGCACAGACAACCATGGGCCAGTTTTTGCTCTGTATCTGGGTGTTTACTGGGGGGGAAAGAACTGCAGATGCGGGTTTAAATCAAAGATAGACACAAAATGCTGGAGTAACTCAGCGGGACAGGCAGCATCTCTGGAGGGAAGGAATGTATGATGTTTTGGGGTCGAGACCCTTCTTCAGTCTGAAGAAGGGTCTGTGGGGGTTCAGCTTTGGGATTGGCTGCAAACAATGCAGCAGCTACATTTCACTAGATCATGTTTATAATGTGCATTGCCTAGAGCTGCACGATGGGACATTGTTAAAATTGCTGTGTGAATACAAATCCTTTCACTAACACAAGTTAATAACTTGTTAATAACGTCAGTCTGAAGAAGGGTTTCGGCCCGAAAAGTCACCTATTTCATTCGCTCCATAGATGCTGCTGCAGCCGCTGAGTTTCTCCAGCATTTTTGTTTACCTTTAATAACTTTTTGCTTTGGTTTCATTCCATGTACCTTGTGTTGTTTCTTGATTGCCTTTATAATGAGAATTTTATTGGCACCTGGCTTCTGCTGGCTTCTGGTCAAACTTAAAAAAATATATTTAAAAATCCTTTCCTGCCCCATGTTATTCTGGTGGCAGCCATAATCATATTGACTTTGCATGACCATGTCCACTGATTAGTTGCCATCAACAATGGAGATGAAAATCAACAGCGACATACAAGGGCTTTACACTCCTTACACACCAGGGGCCAATTGACCTACAAGGCCGCACGTCTTTGGGATGTAGGAGGAGGCTGGATCACCCGGAGGAAGCCCACTCAGTCACAGGGAGAATCCATGCGGGGAATGGGGTTGAAATATAGATCAGCCATGATTGAAAGGCAGAGTAGACGCGATGGGCCAAATGGCCTAATTCTGCTCCTATGACAAATGAACTTTTGAATGTATATGAGCCCACATCCCAATGCTGCCCTTCTTACACTGTCACAGAAATTTACAATTGCACCCATTTATCTTTGCTGGAGTAGATGTTAATAAACTCTCCCCCCCCCCCCCCCCTCTCCAAACAACCCCCACCATTGGTCTTCCTCATGTGTTTATTCTTCAATTCAATCTGTGATGAGTGGTGTAGGGCAGCACAGTGGCGTAGCGAGTACAGTCGCTGCCTCACAGCGCCAGAGACCTGGATTCAATCCCTACCTCGAGCAGTACTCTATGTGGCGTTTGCACATTCTCCCCGTGACTGCACAAGGTTCCTCTAGAATGCTGCGGTTTCCTCACACATCCCAAAGACGCACGGTTAGCTAAATTAATCAGCCCCTGTGAATTGTCCCTAGTTTGTCGTGGAGTGGTAGAATCTGAGGGGTTTGATGGGAATGTAGGGAGAATAAAAAATAGGACCAATGTTTGATTTGTGTTCATTAGATGGCCAATGGTGGGTGCAGACATTGTGACAGGTTCCCATGCTGTATCTCACTATGACTCCATGCCTCTTTGAGTTCAGCAACAGATTCATAGAAACAGGCCCTTCAGCCCAACTCACCCATGCCAACCAAGATGCCTCATTTAAGCTGGTCCCACTTGTCTGGATTTGGCCCATACCCCTCGAAATATTTAAAATGGCACCAAACAGGTGACTCTGTACACTATCTCAGTGTACAAATGCTATACACTTGGTACTGTGTCTGAGATGCTTGTCTAATACGTATCTAAGTGCTTATGTGTACCAGTCTGAAGATCAGTCTGAAGGGTTTCGGCCCGAAACGTTACCTATCTCCTTCGCTCCATAGATGCAGCTGCACCCGCTGAGTTTCTCCAGCATTTTTGTGTACATTATGTGTACTAGTACTGAATAGTACTGATACTAGTACTGAACTGTATACAAAAAGGAATTTCACTGTACCTGTGATTTAACAAAAAAACGACCATACCATTCCATACCATATCCATGCACCTGTCCAAGTGCCTTTTGAATGTTGTTATTGGACATGCCTCAACTACCTCCTTTGGCACTCATTCCATATACAGTACGCACCACCCTGTGAGGGAAGGCTCGCTTCTGAAAGAATTGAATTGAATACTTTATTGTCACATGTGACAAGTCACAGTGAAATTATTTGCTTACATACCCAAGGTATGCAAATAGTCGACCATAAAGTCGCATAAATTACCTCCACCCCCAACCCGTGCCTGGGTTCCCCTTTGTCCTCCCCCCCCCCCCCCGCCCCATCCCGCATGGTGGTCCCCTATGCCGGGTCCCCATTGTCCGTTGTTTTATTCCCACCTCACTGTGGTCCCCCCACACCAGGTCCCCATTGCTCTTCCCCCTCCCTCATGGTGGTCCCCCCAATGCTGGCTTCTCCTTAGTTCCTTCCCTCGGCAGCGGCATCCTCACTTCCACTTGATAGATCGGGACCGGGAACAATCCTACTTCATTCTTTTCAGGATTGTTGCCAGCCAGTTAGGAGTAAAAAACCTAATCAAGGCATATCAAGACCACATGTATTATCCTATCGTCACTCGAGCTGTGATCACCCCCTCCGCCCTGCAGAAACCCAGGCGTCAGCACAGACACTGTACTGAGCCCAACAGCCTAGTTTCGGGTAAGTGGGGGTAAGCTCATCATATGAGAGTGAGATGGAAAAAGACAGACAAGGTGTGTAAACTGAGGGTGCACGGACGGATTGAATGGCCTTTGCTGTAAATTTAATTTGATCCTCCAACGTAGCTGCTTACCAGCTAATCTCACTGAGCCATCAGAGAAGCCTCAGTCAGTTTTTTTAATCTAAATTACCATTTCATTTCACTTCATCAAAAGGAGCTTTGTGCATGTTTTCAGAGAGATACTAGGGGGATTATCCTTTTCCCTTTGATCTTTTGCACCAAAAAAAAACACTTCCTTGTCTTCCATTGATGTGGCCTTCAGCTCTCCACACTTCCACAACTTGCTGCTCCTGTCAGTATCCCTGTCTAAGCCGCCGCAGCTTTCATTTCTTTGCCTGACCTATGGCCATCGATTCTTGTTCTGAGGCTGCTTATTCTTGTGTCTTAAGCCCCTGTCCCACTGTACGAGGTAATTCAAGAGTTCTCCCGGGTTTTTACCTGATCCGAACTCGGAGAATGTCAGTAGCGGGTCCGTAGAAGTTCGTGGATGTCTCGTAGTGGCTTGTAGTGCTAACGGTAGGTAGTCGGGACATCAGGTAAACTCGTGACGTTTTTTCATCCCTGCAAAAAATGTTCACGAGTAAATAAAAACTTGTGGTGAAAAAAATTGTTACTTTTTACTCCTACGAGCCGCTACAAGACATCCATGAACTCCTATGGACCCGCTATGGACATTCTCCGAGTTCGAATCAGGGGAATACTCGGGAGAACTTTTGAATTACCTCGTAGAGTTGGACAGGGGCTTTATCCTCTGACCTTCACATGAGAAAGAGCCAGCAATAACAACAGTCCACCTCAGTGTTATGGTCGAGTGTTTCCTGCTCAAAGATCTCGTCATGCTGACAAAAATGTGTTGCTCTCCAAACTGTTGAAAATAGACAGGGATCTTTAAAGATTGTTTATTTAGTCGAGTAATTTGAGATAATTTGTGAGCATGGGTGTGGGAGTGAGTGCGTGCAAGCACAGGCCATGTAATCTGGAGAAGGTGCGAATTGAATGTTTCTTGACTATCCCCAACTGAAGGAATCAAAGCAAACAGTCACTTTAATCACTTTCTCGCTTTGAACCTACGGGAAGAAACCAATGTTCAGACCTTTTGCGTTAAACCAAAACAGCTAAGATTACATGAGAATCGAAGGTGAAGTGGGCTGTGGAGAGTCACTGGTGGAAGAAACCTGCTGGGAGTTTGCTTGCAACTGCTAAGCAACAGACTATATCCCCTGCGTTGCAAACAATCGACCACAAAATGAATGACCTCATCTACAAATCAGTTGTTTGCCAGGCAGCGATGGATTCAGCTGGCTTTAATAACATAGCAGTGCTTATGCAGCAGGTGCAGTATAAGAGCTACTGGCCCTCATTTATTTCAAAGACTGCTGTTTTTTTGTTTGCCTACTTTATTCCATCTGCTCATCACTCTTTCTGTTCATTTGCCATTTCATCTCTCCTTTTCTTGTATCGCTCCCCTCTCTGTTAGAGGCACTGGTTTTGTTCAGCCACTTAGGCACGAAGTGAAATGTACCTCCATTTAAAAGCAAGACACAAAGGATGCATTCAGCATGTTCTGTGTGATATTCTCCTAAGTGGGCTTAATATGTGTTCTGCATCTCGCTGAATATCAAAGTGTGGCACAAATACAAAATAGCTGCATTTGAATTTCTCCTGTGTTGCAGATGTAAGGTTTTGCTTCATCGAGAATGAGGGAAGGGTATTGTGCAGGCAGTAATGTCTAATAACAAACCGAGTTGTAGACTCAAACAATTTGATGTTAAATTTCCTGCCCAACTCGCTGTGCAATATGGCATCATATGCATCTAAAACAGACCATGAAGGAATTTGATGTATCTTTGATTTTTCACGAGAGAATAAATATATGGGGAGTGGGATAAATTGGATGTTCTTTCGAAGAACTTGGGTCAGATGCACACCTCCAGATTCAGGTACAGTTTCTTCCCAGCTGCTATCAGGCAACTGAACCATTCGACTGCAACCAGAGAGCAGTCCTGAACTACTATTGGACTATCTTTGATCGGACTTTACCTTGCACTAAACGTTATCCCTTATCTTGTATCTGTTCACTGTGAATGGCTCGATTGTAAATATGAATTGTCTTTCCACTGGCTGATTAACACACAACAAATGCTTTTTATTGTACCTCGGCACACGTGACAATAAACTAAACTGAAACTGTGCTGTTGAATAAAGCAAACTTGAGGGTTAGGCAGCATCTCTGGAGAATAGGTGATGTTTCAGGTCGAGACCCTTCTTCAGACTGAAGAAGGCATCGGAAGAAGGGTCTCGACCCGAAACGTCAACTATTCCTTTACACCAGAGATGCTGTCCGACCCGTTGAGTTACTCTTTTGAGTTTATTTTTGGTTTAGTCCAGCATCTGCAGTTCCTTTTTACACAAACTTAAGGGTAAAATTTGTCTTCGGCGGTGCATCTTCGAAAATAAAACCATATAGAGTTTCAAAAGAGCTGATAATCATTCTTTGAAAATGCCCAGCAAAAGCAAATTCTATCTCCAACACACAGCTCATCCCATCCAGAGCACCGGAGTGATGTGGCCCATGTTTTCACAGGCAATTACTTCGATCAACAAATGAATGAAGGTGCAACTATTTGTAAAGCCCTTCCTGACCTCTGGACATCTGGACATCTGAGACAACATTATTGACAGATCTCTTTCACTATGTCCATACAAGAGCAGGTTAAAGAAGTGGGTGGGGCAGCCATAGAGGGAGGGGGAAAGTGGTGAGTGCTCACTGTAGGATGATCAGGCCAGCCCTGGATGAACTGAGGCCAGTCCTGGCACATCCATGCTAGAGTCAGTTATTAAAGATGGGATAGCAGCACATTTAGAAAGTGGTGAAATCATTGGACAAAGTCAGCATGGATTTATGAAGGGTAAATCATGTCTGACGAATCTTATAGAATTTTTCGAGGATGTAACTAGTAGAGTGGATAAGGGAGAACCAGTGGATGTGTTATATCTGGACTTTCAGAAGGCTGTCGACAAGGTCCCACATAAGAGATTAGTATGCAAACTTAAAGCACACGGTATTGGGGGTTCAGCATTGATGTGGATAGAGAACTGGCTGGCAGACAGGAAGCAAAGAGTAGGAGTAAACGGGTCCTTTTCAGAATGGCAGGCAGTGACTAGTGGGGTACCGCAAGGCTCAGTGCTGGGACCCCAGCTATTTACAATATATATTAATGATTTGGACGAGGGAATTGAATGCAACATCTCCAAGTTTGTGGATGACTTGGAGATGGTTCTACTGCAGTTGTACAGGGCCTTGGTGAGACAACACCTGGAGTATTGCATACAGTTTTGGTCTCGTAATATGAGGAAAGGCATTCTTGCCATATAGGCAGTACAGAGAAGGTTCACCAGACTGATTCATGGGATGTCAGGACTTCCATATGAAGAAAGACTGGATAGACTTGGCTTGTACTTTAGATTGAGTGGGGGATCTTATAGAAACGTACAAAATTCTTAAGGCTAGATGCAAGAAGATTGTTTCCGATGTTGGGGAAGTCCAGAACAAGGGGTCTCAGTTTAAGGATAAGGGGGGAGTCTTTTAGGACCGAGATAAGAACATTTTTTTTCACACAGAGAGTGGTGAATCTGTGGAATTCTCTGCCACAGAAAGTAGTTGAGGCCAGTTCATTGGCTATATTTAAGAGGGAGTTAGATGTGGCCCTTGTGGCTAAAGGGATCAGGGGTTATGGAGAGAAGGCAGGTACAGGATACTGAGTTGGATGATCAGTCATGATCATATTGAATGGCGGTGCAGGCTTGAAGGGCTGAATGGCCTACTCCTGCACCTATTTTCTATGTTTCTATCCCAAAAGAAAAGAACAATCCATTCATTTAGAAAATTTCACAGCCTCAGGAAATTTCAAAGCACTTGACCGCCAAAGAGGTAGCTTGAAATTGTCAAGTTGTGAAACGTTTGTTTCAAGTTCAATGATTTTGGCAAAAATCAGTTACAAATTATAAATCATGGGACTCTTACGATAATTTTGTAAATGTACCAAGTAATATTTTAAATTTCTATGGTTGCTGCTTTGTTCTTGTAGCTGGTTTGCCAGTGACTGCCTGGGAACGGTGATGCAGAAACACTGGTTCAACGGTACTTTATTTGTCATGTACCGAGGTACAATGAAATTATTTTTTGTATACAACTAAGTTACAGAGAAGGGTTGAACAAGTTAGGTCTTTATTCTTTGGAGCGCAGAAGGTTAAGGGGGGACTTGATAGAGGTCTTTAAAATGATGAGAGGGATAGACAGAATTGACGTGGATAAGATTTTCCCATTGAGAGTAGGGACGATTCAAACAAGAGGACATGACTTGAGAATTAAGGGACAGAAGTTTAGGGGTAACATAAGGGGGAACTTCTTTACTCAGAGAGTGGTAGCTGTGTGGAATGAGCTTCCAGTGGAAGTGGTGGAGGCAGGTTCGATTTTATCATTTAAAAATAAATTGGATAGGTTTATGGACGGGAAAGGAATGGAGGGTTATGGTCTGAGTGCAGGTAGATGGGACTAGGGGAAAATAAATGTTCGGCACGGACTTGAAGGACCGAGATGGCCTGTTTTCCGTGCTGTAATTGTTATATGGTTATACAAATCAGTACAAGTATCACTATACATAAGCACTTAGATACATGTTAGATAAGCATCTCAGATACAGTACAAGTGTGTAGCAGTAGTAATCAGCCTTAATGGTTTTTGCATGGTGGAGAATTGAAACTACCTTGTTTTTGCTGAAGATTATTGTGCTAATAATAACCTTTACCACAGAGCTGTAGTACATAGTACAGTGCTGCGGGGGTGCAATCAAACAGGAGGAAGGAGAAAATTAGCCTAAATCTGAATGCAAATCAATATACTACAAATGCTGGAAATCTGAAATTAAAACAAAATAAGTACTAGGAACTCTCATGAGATCAGGCAGCATATATCCAGAACAAGGGGTCACAGTTTAAGGATAAAGGGGAAATCTTTTAGGACCGAGATGAGGAAAACTTTTTTCACACAGAGTGGTGAATCTCTGGAATTCTCTCCCGCAGAAGGTAGTTGAGGCCAGTTCATTGGCTATATTTAAGAGGGAGTTAGATGTGCCCTTTGTGGCTAAAGGGATCAGAGGGTATGGAGAGAAGACAGGTACAGGATACTGAGTTGGATGATCAGCCATGATCATATTGAATGGCGGTGCAGGCTCGAAGGGCCGAATGGCCTACTCCTGCACCTATTTTCTATGTTTCTATGTTTCTATGTTTCAATGTGAAGAGGGAAACAATAGACAATAGGTGCAGGAGTAGGCCATTCGGCCCTTCGAGCCTGCACTGCCATTTAATGTGATCATGGTTAATCATCCACAAACAGTACCACATTCCTGCCTTCTAACCATATCCCCTGACTCTGCTATCTTCAAGAGCTCTATCTAAAAGCATCCAGAGAATTTGCCTCTACTGCCTTCTGAGGCAGAGAATTCCACAAATTCACAACTCTCTGGGTGAAAAGGTTTTTCCGCATCTACGTTCCAAATGGCCTACTCCTTATTCTTAGAAACATAGAAAATAGGTGCAGGAGTAGGCCATTCGGCCCTTCGAGCCTGCACTGCCATTCAATATGATCATGGCTGATCATCCAACTCAGTATCCTGTACCTGCCTTCTCTCCATACCCCCTGATCCCTTTAGCCACAAGGGCCACATCTAACTCCCTCTTAAATATAGCAACTCTTAAATTGTGGCCCCTGGTTCTGGACTCCCCCAACATCAGGTACATGTTTCCTGCCTCTAGCGTGTCCAATCCCTTAATAATCTTATATGTTTCAATAAGAATCCCTCTCATCCTAAATTCCGGAGTATACAAACCGAGCCGCTCCATTCTATGACCATATGACAGTCATGCCATCCTGGGAATTAACCTCGTGAACCTACGCTGCACTCCCTCAGTAGTAAGAATGTCCTTCCTCAAATTAGGGGACCAAAACTGCACACAATATTGCAAGTGTGGTCTCACTAGGGCCCTGTACAAAAGAGTTACTATTTTAGATTGGAGGCCCTTCATCGGGGTGAGGTGTGGCAGCCCAACATTAAATGCATTGCCTTTGGTCCTCTGATTTTACCATTAGAAACCAAGTGATCTTGTGGGTATAATGCCTTCCTTCAACGCTTTGTAACGCCGCTGTAAGCCTCAGTTACCCATTCACAGTCTAACCTTTCACCTAAAAAAATAATGTTTCCAAGTTTTAACAACATCGTTTTTCATGGAGGCCCCATCCCTTGTCTGCAGATTCTCAGGTCTGCATTTTAATATTGCCAAGTCTTCCAGCCCCTGACTATTATTTCACAGGAGGCTTTTGAAAGAACCCACCAGCTGGTCAGTTCTTTTGCTCACCAACTGTGATGCTCATTTTGAAGATAAGGCCCAGCTTAATGGCTCAAAATGTTTAATAGGCAGTATGTTAGCTTCCTGGATTGCCTGGGGATGGATTCTATGCTGTCATTAAGGCTGGTTTTACAGCAGGCATCTTGCTTTTTGAAATAGAATATGTTTTGGTGTGGCCATTTGCTAATCTGCTTTAAATCTTTACCTACACAGAATTCCCTTCAGGGCTGGATCATTTGACTGGATATCTACATGAGAACTCCTGTTTGTGTGCAGAAGGACACCTTTATTGCACACTTAACCAGCATTTGGTTAAGTCACTGCCCAACCATTGTGTGTATTGATGATTTTTACATTCTTCATATCACAGATATTTGCCATGGAATCCCTTGGTGATATTCATTTGTTCCATTTGTTCTTGGATTGGGGAATAGCAACATTGCAGGGTGGCACAGTGGCACAAGTGGCAGAGATGTTGTCTCAGTGCCAGAGACCAAGGTTCGAAGGGCCTGTTTCCATGCTGTATCTCTAAGACTAAACTAAATGAACCATTGTGCTTCCAATTTGTTTTTGTTCCTTCCTGGAGCAATGAAGAAGGTCAAGGAAGAACGTGTCATTGTGAGAGTGGGAAGGAAGGTTAAAGTGACGTGCAACCAGAAGTGCATGATGGCCATTGTGGGTAGAGGGTAGGTACCTTGCAAAATGGCCGCCTAGTCTAAGCTTGGTTTCCCCAATGTAGGGAGGGCCACATTGTGAGCAGACAAGGTTAGAGGAGGTGCAGGTGAAACTCAGCCTCATGTGGAAGAGTGAGGGGGAGCTGAAGGGACAGGCGTTATACCTACTATGGTTGTAGGGGAAAGTGCCAGGAGATGGGGAGGGATGGGAGCACAAGGAAGTCATAACAAGAGTGGTCCATGTTGAAACCAGGTTGGGGAGGGTGTGGGGAGTAGGTGTGGGAGAGGTGAAGATATGACTGGTTGGAACAGGTGAAAATGGTGAAAGACAATAAGAAGGAGTTATACAACATGTAAACAGGCCCATTGGACCAATGTACTCATACCAACCAACATGCCCCATGCACAATAGTCCCACCCGCCTGCATTTGTCTTGTATCCCTCCAAACCTGTCCTACTCGTGTACCTGTCTAAATGATTCTTAAATGTTGTTATAGTATGTGACTACCTCCTCTTGCAGCTCTTTCTATATAGATACCACCCTTTGTGTAAAAATGTTTCCCCCTCAAGTTCTTATTAAATCTTATCCCCCTCACTTTAAACCTATGTACTTTGGTTCTCGATTCCCCTACTGTGCATTTACCTTATTTATTCTTATCATCTTGTACACCTCTATTAGATCATCCCTCATCCTCCTGCGCTCCAAGGAATAAAGTCCTAGCCTGCTCAACCTCTCACTATAGCGCACCCTCTGGTAACATCCTCGTAAATCTTTGCTGCATTTTTCCAGTTTGTCAACATCTTTCCCATAAGATCAACAACTTTGACCATAATTGAACACAGTACTCAAAGTGTGTCCTCACCAATGTCTTGTACAACTATGTTTAATACAGAGGCTGGTGGGGTGAAAGGTGAGGAGAAAATCTTTTTTTTTTTGGGTAAGGACACAATGCTGGAGTAACCCTAGTTAGGGTTCAAACCTAACTATGTGTGCTTGTCTGTATGGAGTTTGTACATTTGCCGTGTGATCGTGTGAGTTTTCCCCGGGTGCTTTGGTTTCCTCCCACGCTCGAAGGACATAAAGGTTTGTAGGTTAATTGGCTTTGGTAAAGATGATAACTTGTCCCTAGTGTGTAGGATAGTGCTAGTGTACTGGGTGATCGCTGGTCGGCGCGGACTCGGTGGACCAAAGGTCCTTTCCCGCACTGTATCTCTAAACAAATCTAAACTAGAGATGCTGCCTGACCCGCTGAGTTACTCCAGCATTTGTGTCCTTTTGTGTAAATCACCAGCTGCAGTTCCTTTTTTCTACACGGTACTCTATCAGTGTTCCTTTTTTCTACACGGTACTCTATCTCTTCCTGCTAACTCCATTCTCCTGCCCTCCTCATAACCTCTGACACCCGTACTAATCAAGTGTCTATCTATCTCTGCCTTAAAAATATCCACTGACTTGGCCGCTACATCCTTCTGTGGCAAAGAATTCCACAGATTCACCACCCTCTGACTAAAGAATTTTATCATCACCTCCTTCCTTAAAGAATGTACTTTAATTCTGAGGCTTTGATCTCTAGTCCTAGACTCTCCCACTGGTGGAAACATCCTCTCCACATCCACACCATCCAAGCCTTTCACTATTCTGTATGTTTCAATGAGGTCTCCACTCATTCTTCTAAACTCCAGCGAATAGAGGCCCTGAGCCGACAGTGCGCAGTCCCACTCTCACTTCAAACTGGTAAATACACACAGTGGCAATGTTCCTGCATTATAACACCACCTGTTCTTCAATAGTATCATGCTGTAAAATGTCTAGGGAGGTTCTGTAGCTGTGAACGATGGTTCACAGATGGGAGTTCTTCACTCGCCTTCAGTTGATCCACTGAAGGAAATCTAGTGAAGCAAATAGGTGTCCTGCCAATTCTAATGTCACTTTGATCCCTGGCTTGTTGGAGGCAGAAGTGGCAAATGCCCATTTCATACCTGGGGTCACTGCTTGATCTTGTCTGTAACACATTGTAACTAGTTTTCACCAAGTCCACAGCTAACAATGGCCTATTTCCTTTATCATTACTTTCTTGCATATCTTTATTTCAATTGTTCTATATATTTCTATATCACCGTCTATATCTCTCGTTTCCCTTTCCCCTAACTATCAGTCTGAAGAAGATCTCGTCCCGAAACATTGCTTATTCTTTTCCTCCAGAGATTAGATTAGATTAGATTAGATTCCTTTATTTGTCATTCAGACCTTTCGGTCTGAATCAAAGTTCGTTGCCTGCAGTCATACATATAATAATAATAAATAACAAAACACACAATAAACACAAATTAACATCCACCACAATGAGTTCACCAGGCACCTCCTCACTGTGATGGAGGCAAAAGTCTTAAGTTACTGTCTCTTCCCTCCTTGTTCTCCCTCTGCGCTGAGGCGATATGTTGTTACCCCACCGGGCGATGGTAGTCAGTCCCGCGGCTCAACCGAGCTCCGCGAACGGGCCGGTTCAAGCTCCGCGGCCCGGGGTGGTCGAAGCTGCCGCCCTCCAGTCCAGCGGACGCAGCTGTTGCCGCAGGAGCTCAGGAAACATGCACCAACTTGTGACCTGCGAGCTCCTGACGATGTCATCTACTGGCCCGCGGCCGAGCCCCGGATTCAGGTCGCCGCCGCCGGAACGCCGCCTCAGCCACCGGAGATGTTCTCTGACCAACTGAGTTGCTCCAGCATTTTGTGTCTATCTTTGGCTTAATCTTATAACTTGACTAGTGACTTGTAACTAGTAACTTGACATAACTTTATTAGTGAGCAGACTTATAACCATATAATAACCATATAACAATTACAGCACGGAAACAGGCCATCTCGGCCCTACAAGTCCGTGCCGAACAATTTTTTTCCCTTAGTCCCACCTGCCTGCACTCATACCATAACCCTCCATTCCCTTCTCATCCATATGCCTATCCAATTTATTCTTAAATGATACCAACGAACCTGCCGCCACCACTTCCACTGGAAGCTCATTCCACACCTCTACCACTCTCTGAGTAAAGAAGTTCCCCCTCATGTTACCCCTAAACTTCTGTCCCTTAATTCTGAAGTCATGTCCTCTTGTTTGAATCTTCCCTATTCTCAAAGGGAAAAGCTTGATCGCATCAACTCTGTCTATCCCTCTCATCATTTTAAAGACCTCTATCAAGTCCCCCCTTAACCTTCTGCGCTCCAGAGAATAAAGACCTAACTTATTCAACCTATCTCTGTAACTTAGTTGTTGAAACCCAGGCAACATTCTAGTAAATCTACTTATAAGATGATACTGTGAGAATCAACAAAGTTTTATTACTTCAGGTTTCCTTTCAAATGCCATGTTTATTGCTGCTTTTTCATTCTCAAGCCCCATGCTAGTGGCACCCCTTCCAAATAAACAGTAATCTTCAGCTGGCAGAGTAAACTTGGCAGCGGTTTTGACATTCTCTTTTAACAGAAAGTTTACATTGGGATTGCAGGCTGGTAGTGCAGGTCCAGCACAGTGATGCTGTCACAAGAGTCCATGGCTCAGCTAAATTAATTGCTGGATTTGCATCAAAACTAACAGAAATCTGGCTCCCATTTCCACCAAGACTACATTGGGAATTGGAAAAAGGACAGAATATTTAATGGATTTGGCTTTTGAATCCTCAGTCACAGTACTTGTCAGTTCATCGAATTCCTCCCTTCAATTTATCTGTGGTTATCATTAGAGAAGGGTAAATGGAGCAGCTTTCTTTTCCCATTTGCATTGGGCCTGAACACGCTTTAGTTTAGTTTAGTTTAAGATACAGCGCCGACCATCGATCACCCCGTACACTAGCACTATCCTACACACTAGGGACAATTTACCAAAGCCAGTAAACCTACAAACCTGCGTGTCTTTGGAGTCTTGATGGTTATTTTTCTCACCCCGACATAGGTCACTTCAAGGTGGCCTGAGAATCTGTGTTAGAGTGTCATGGCAGCAAAGAATGAGGCCCTTCGGCCCACTTCATCCAGGCCAAACCTTTTGCAGAATTACACTAATCCTATTTGCCCATATAGGGCCCAGATCCTTCTGTGTATACATAAGTCCTTGCCTATTTAATTGTCTGCCTAAACGCCTCTTAAACGCAGTCATTGTATCTGACTCCATCGTCTCCTCAGGCAGTGCTTTCTGGGTATCAACAATTCACAGGAAAAAAAACTTACACCTAGGATTCTCCCACCTCTCACCTTAAAATGAGGCCCTCTGGTTTTTCCAACCCTGCAATGGCCAATGTTTTGATCATCCACCTACTCTATGCCTCTCATAATCTTTTGCGGTCACGGTGGCGCAGTGGTAGAGTTGCTGCCTTGCAGCAAATGCAGCGCTGGAGACCCGGGTTCGATTCCGATTATGGGTACTGTCTGTGCGGAGTTTGTACGTTCTCCCCGTGACCTGTGTGGGTTTTCTCCGAGACCTTTGGTTTCCTCCCACAATCCAAAGACGTACAGGTTTGTAGATTAATTGGCTTGGTAAATGTAAAAATTGTCCCTAGTGGGTGTAGGATAGTGTTTATGTGCGCGGATCGCTGGACGGCGCGGACCCGGTGGGCCGAAGGGCCTGTTTCTGCGCTGTATCTCTATACTAAACTAAATATTAAGTCATCTCTTGGCCTCCTTCACTCCAGGGAAAGCAAGGGCTGTCCATCCAATCTCTCCCGATAACTAAAGTTCTCTCTTTCTGGTCCAACCACATTGGCGCTATAGCCAAGAAAGCAAACTAATGCCTCTACTTCCTCAGAAGGTTAAAGACATTCAGCTTGTCTCCATGACTCATTCTAATTTCCACAGATGCTTCATAGAAAGCATTCAATCTGGATGGACCAGAATTTGGTATGGAAACTGCTGTACCCAAGACTGCGCGAAATTGCAGAGAGTTGCAAATGCGGTCCATCCATCACTTACATCAGCCTTCTTCAGATTTATTCAGTGTCTGTATTGTCAATAAGTTCACTCTTGTTGATTATCTACAAAGCTCCCCTGACATTAGAATTTCCTCAAGTTCACAGTGCTCGGATCCAAACCAATGCAGCCTCTGCCCAGTTTGGCTGTCTATTGCCACACCTGTTTTGACCTCAGAGCAATTCACTGTATTCTCCATTCAACAATGCCATCCTGGAGAGGATGTCTCCACTAATGGGAGATTCTAGGATCAAAGGTCATAACCTCAGAATAAAACGAAGTACTGTTAGAAAGGAAATGAGAAGGAATTTCTTTAGTCTGAGGGTGGTGAATCTATGGAATTCATTGCCACAAACACTGTGGAGGCCAAATCAATGGATATTTTTAAGGCGGAGATTGGCAGATTCTTGATTAGTACAGGTGTCAGGGGTTATGGGGAGAAGGCAGGAGATTTAATTGGCCAAATAGCCTAATTCTACTCCTAGAACGTATGAACTTATTTAGACATTTTGAGTCCAAGTTCAAATCCAAATGTATTTTCACTTGCAAGGGATAGGAAAAGGATGGAAGTACACAAAAATAACAAAGTTAAAATTAGTCGGCATACAGGGAACTGCAGACGCTAGAATCTTTAAAAAAAAATCAAAACGGATCAAGCAGCATCTGTGGATGAAATGGATAGGCAATATATAGGTTTGGGACCTTCAGACTTCGAGTGAAAATTAGTAATCACTTGTTTTTGTGTCTTTAACTTGTTTGCTTTAGGTGCAGAGCTAAGATGCTGATTAAAAGGTATTGGTTTGTCTCCAACAGTGTAATTAATATAGATTAAGCATTCAACAAGGGACATTTTCACTTGGTTTCACTCCAGCATCCATGCCTCAGTGAAATAATTTAACTCACATTGAACGAGTGCTGTAAATAGGACTGTTTGAATTATGAAATCGATGGAAAGAACTAAGGCACAAAGCTAACATTCATCAGTGGAGTTCCCCTTTGAAGGAGTGAAGTTATTGAATAGCGAAGAGCAAAGAACAGCAGATGCTGTCTAATATACAAAAAAGACACAATGTGCTGGAGTAACTCAGCGGGTCAGACAACATCTCTGGAGAACATGGATAGGTGACGTTTTGGGTCTCATCGGAAATGGTCTTGACTTGAAACATTACCTATCCATCTTCTCCAGAGATGCTACCTGACACATTGTGTTACTCCAGCACTTTGTGCCCTTTAATGGAATATTTGCTTCAGATCAAATGGATTGCCAATACATGGAATACATGGACCCTAACTCAGTGGGTCAGGCAGCAGCTCTGGAGAAAAGGAATAGGTGACAATAGACAATAGACAATAGGTGCAGGAGCAGGCCATTTGGCCCTTCGAGCCAATTTGATCATGGCTGATCATCCCCAATCAGTACCTTCACTGCCTTCTTCCCATATCCCCGGACTCCACTATTTTTAAGAGCATCTAGCTCTCTCTTGAAAGTATCCAGAGAACCAGCCTCCACCATCCTCTGAGGCAGCGAATTCCACAGATTCACCACTCTCTGTGAGAAAAAGTGTTTCCTCGTCTCCGTTCTAAATGGCTTACTCCTTATTCTTAAACTGTGGCCCCTGGTTCTGGACTCCCTCAACATCGGGAATATGTTTCCTGCCTCTAGCGTGTCCAAGCCCTCAATCTATATTATTAAATCTCTGATCTTGACCGCTTTTGGCCCACTGTGCTGCAATTTCCGACAGAATGCCACCACCTACGGAACGTCATTTTTGGCCACCTCGCTCAGAGCTCCTCTCCGCCTTATGGGTACGGAGGATTTTTCCCATCGATGAAAAATCAGAGCGATATTAATGTTTTTTAAAAATTCACCATTCCCTCTGCTGCCTCTGCTGGAGGGAGGGGGAGGGACTATAAAACCTGGAAGTGGTGTGCCTCACTGAGTCTCTGCAAGATGGATGAAGCCAAGGGTCACATCTCTCTGAGCTCTGAATAAAACTGAACAAATGTCTACACAACTGTGAGTACCCTTAATGTGGTTTGAACATGAAAATATGGTTTGCTTGAAGTAAAAAGGCACTGCCTGCAAATAATTGTTTGGGTGCTTTGGTTTGAAGTTGAAAGGCACTACTTACTGCAAATGGTGGTTTGGGAGCTTTGGTTTAAAGTTGAAAGGCACTACTTACTGCAAATGGTGGCTTGGGAGTATGGCTTGAAGTTGAAAGGCACTACTTACTGCAAATCGTGGCTTGTGTATTTTGGCTTGAAGTTGAAAGGCACTACTTACTGCAAATGGTGGCTTGGGAGCTTTGGCTTGAAGTTGAAAGGCACTACTTACTGCAAATGGTGGCAGGTGCTTTGGCTTGAAGTTGAAAGGCACATCTCACTGCAAATCGTGGCTTGGATGCTTTGGTTTGAAGTTGAAAGGCACTACTTACTGCAAATGGTGGCATGAAGTTGAAAGGCACTACTTGCTGCAAATGGTGGCTTGGGTGCTTTAGCTTGAAGTTGAAAGGCACTACTTACTGCAAATGGTGGCTTGGGTGCTTTGGCTTGAAGTTGAAAGGCACTACTTACTGCAAATGGTGGCTTGGGTGCTTTGGCTTGAAGTTGAAAGGCACTACTTAATGCAAATGGTGGCTTGGGTGCTCTGGCTTGAAGTTGAAAGTCACTACTTACTGCAAATGGTGGCTTGGGTGCTTTGCTTGAAGTTGAAAGGCACTACTTACTGCAAATGGTGGCATGGGTGCATTGGTTTGAGGTTGAAAGGCACTGCTTACTGCAAATGGTGGCTTGGGTGCTTTGCTTGAAGTTGAAAGGCACCAGTTACTGCAAATGATTGCTTAGGTGCGTTGGCTTGAAGTTGAAAGGCACTACTTACTGCAAATAGTGGCCTGGGAGCTTTGGCTTGAAGTTGAAAGGCACTGCATACTGCAAATGTTTGCGGGTGATTTGCTAGAAGTTGAAAGGCACTACTTACTGCACATGGTGGCTTGGGTGCTTTGGCTTGAAGTTGAAAGGCACTAATTACTGCAAATGGTGGCAGGTGATTTGGCTTGAAGTTGAAAGGCTCTGATTACTGCAAATGGTGGCATGAAGTTGAAAGGCACTACTTACTGCAAATGGTGGCTTGGGTGCTTTGGCTTGAGGTTGAAGGCACTACTTACTGCAAATGATGGCTTGATGTTGAAAGGCACTTCTTACTGCAAATGATGGCTTGGGTGATTTGGTTTGATGTTGAAAGGCACTTCTTACTGCAAATGGTGGCTTGGGAGCTTTGGCTTGAAGTTTAAAAAAATCACCATTCTCTCAACTGCACCCGCTGGAGGGAGGCAGGGAGGGGGACTATAAAAACCAGGAAGTGGTGTGCCTCCCTCAGTCTCTGCAAGATGGATGAAGCCAAGGGTCACGTCTCTGTGCTCTGAATAACACTGAACAAATGTCTACACAACTGAGTACCCTTAATGTGGTTTGAAAATCTAAATATGGTTTGTTTGAAGTAAAAAGGCACTGCATGCAAATGGTTGTTTGGGTGCTTTGGCTTGAAGTTGAAAGGCACTTCTTACAGCTAATGGTGGCTTCGGTGCTTTGGCTTGAAGTTGAAATGCACTATTTAATGCAAAAGGTGGCTTGGGAGATTTGGTTTTAAGTTGAAAGGCACTACTTACTGCAAATGGTGGCTTGGGTGCTTTGCTTGAAGTTGAAAGGCACCAGTTACTGCAAATGATTGCTTAGGTGCGTTGGCTTGAAGTTGAAAGGCACTACTTACTGCAAATAGTGGCCTGGGAGCTTTGGCTTGAAGTTGAAAGGCACTACATACTGCAAATGTTAGCGGGTGATTTGCTTGAAGTTGAAAGGCACTACTTACTGCACATGGTGGCTTGGGTGCTTTGGCTTGAAGTTGAAAGGCACTAATTACTGCAAATGGTGGCAGGTGATTTGGCTTGAAGTTGAAAGGCTCTACTTACTGCAAATGGTGGCATGAAGTTGAAAGGCACTACTTACTGCAAATGGTGGCTTGGGTGCTTTGGCTTGAGGTTGAAGGCACTACTTACTTCAAATGATGGCTTGATGTTGAAAGGCACTTCTTACTGCAAATGATGGCTTGGGTGATTTGGTTTGATGTTGAAAGGCACTTCTTACTGCAAATGGTGGCTTGGGAGCTTTGGTTTGAAGTTTAAAAAAACACCATTCTCTCAACTGCACCCGCTGGAGGGAGGCAGGGAGGGGGACTATAAAAACCAGGAAGTGGTGTGCCTCCCTCAGTCTCTGCAAGATGGATGAAGCCAAGGGTCACGTCTCTGTGCTCTGAATAACACTGAACAAATGTCTACACAACTGAGTACCCTTAATGTGGTTTGAAAATCTAAATATGGTTTGTTTGAAGTAAAAAGGCACTGCATGCAAATGGTTGTTTGGGTGCTTTGGCTTGAAGTTGAAAGGCACTTCTTACAGCTAATGGTGGCTTCGGTGCTTTGGCTTGAAGTTGAAATGCACTATTTACTGCAAAAGGTGGTTTGGGAGATTTGGTTTTAAGTTGAAAGGCACTACTTACTGCAAATGGTGGCTTGGGTGCTTTGGCTCGAGGTTGAAAGGCACTACGTTCTGCAAATGGTGGCTTGGGAGCTTTGGTTTAAAGTTGAAAGGCACTACTTACTGCAAATGGTGGCTAGAGAGCTTTGGCTTGGTTGAAAGGCACTTCTTACTGTAAATGGTGGCTTGGGTGCTTTGGCTTGAAGTTGAAAGGCACTACTTACTGCAAATGGTGGCTTGGGTGCTTTGGCTTGAAGCTGAAAGGCACTACTTACAGCAAATGGTGGCTTGGGTGCTTTGGCTTGCAGTTGAAAGGCACTACTTACTGCAAATGATGGCGGGTGATTTGGCTTGAAGTTGAAAGGCACTTTTTACTGCAAATGGTGGCTTGGGTGCTTTGGCTTGAAGTTGAAAGGCACTACTTACTGCAAATGGTGGCTTGGGTGCTTTGGCTTGAAGCTGAAAGGCACTACTTACTGCAAATGGTGGCTTGGGTGCTTTGGCTTGCAGTTGAAAGGCACTACTTACTGCAAATGGTGGCTTGGGTGCTTTGGCTTGAAGCTGAAAGGCACTACTTACTGCAAATGGTGGCTTGGGTGCTTTGGCTTGCAGTTGAAAGGCACTACTTACTGCAAATGATTGCTTGGGTGATTTGGCTTGAAGTTGAAAGGCACTACTTACTGCAAATGGTGGCTTGGGTGCTTTGGCTTGAAGTTGAAAGGCACTACTTACTGCAAATGGTGCTTTGGCTTGAAGCTGAAAGGCACTACTTACTGCAAATGGTGGCTTGGGTGCTTTGGCTTGAAATTGAAAGGCACTACCTACTGCAAATGGTGGCTTGGGTGCTTTGGCTTGAAGTTGGAATGCACTACTTACTGTAAATGGTGGCTTGGGTGTTTTGGCTTGAAGTTGAAATGCACTACTTACTGTAAATGGTGGCTTGGGTGTTTTGGCTTGAGGTTGAAAGGCACTAACTGCAAATGGTGGCTTGGGTGCTTTGGCTTGAGGTTGAAAGGCACTACTTACTGCAAATAGTGGCCTGGGAGCTTTGGCTTGAAGTTGAAAGGCACTAATTACTGCAAATGTTTGCGGGTGATTTGCTAGAAGTTGAAAGGCACTACTTACTGCACATGGTGGCTTGGGTGCTTTGGCTTGAAGTTGAAAGGCACTAATTACTGCAAATGGTGGCAGGTGATTTGGCTTGAAGTTGAAAGGCTCTGATTACTGCAAATGGTGGCATGAAGTTGAAAGGCACTACTTACTGCAAATGGTGGCTTGGGTGCTTTGGCTTGAGGTTGAAGGCACTACTTACTGCAAATGATGGCTTGATGTTGAAAGGCACTTCTTACTGCAAATGATGGCTTGGGTGATTTGGTTTGATGTTGAAAGGCACTTCTTACTGCAAATGGTGGCTTGGGAGCTTTGGCTTGAAGTTTAAAAAAATCACCATTCTCTCAACTGCACCCGCTGGAGGGAGGCAGGGAGGGGGACTATAAAAACCAGGAAGTGGTGTGCCTCCCTCAGTCTCTGCAAGATGGATGAAGCCAAGGGTCACGTCTCTGTGCTCTGAATAACACTGAACAAATGTCTACACAACTGAGTACCCTTAATGTGGTTTGAAAATCTAAATATGGTTTGTTTGAAGTAAAAAGGCACTGCATGCAAATGGTTGTTTGGGTGCTTTGGCTTGAAGTTGAAAGGCACTTCTTACAGCTAATGGTGGCTTCGGTGCTTTGGCTTGAAGTTGAAATGCACTATTTAATGCAAAAGGTGGCTTGGGAGATTTGGTTTTAAGTTGAAAGGCACTACTTACTGCAAATGGTGGCTTGGGTGCTTTGCTTGAAGTTGAAAGGCACCAGTTACTGCAAATGATTGCTTAGGTGCGTTGGCTTGAAGTTGAAAGGCACTACTTACTGCAAATAGTGGCCTGGGAGCTTTGGCTTGAAGTTGAAAGGCACTACATACTGCAAATGTTAGCGGGTGATTTGCTTGAAGTTGAAAGGCACTACTTACTGCACATGGTGGCTTGGGTGCTTTGGCTTGAAGTTGAAAGGCACTAATTACTGCAAATGGTGGCAGGTGATTTGGCTTGAAGTTGAAAGGCTCTAATTACTGCAAATGGTGGCATGAAGTTGAAAGGCACTACTTACTGCAAATGGTGGCTTGGGTGCTTTGGCTTGAGGTTGAAGGCACTACTTACTGCAAATGATGGCTTGATGTTGAAAGGCACTTCTTACTGCAAATGATGGCTTGGGTGATTTGGTTTGATGTTGAAAGGCACTTCTTACTGCAAATGGTGGCTTGGGAGCTTTGGTTTGAAGTTTAAAAAAACACCATTCTCTCAACTGCACCCGCTGGAGGGAGGCAGGGAGGGGGACTATAAAAACCAGGAAGTGGTGTGCCTCCCTCAGTCTCTGCAAGATGGATGAAGCCAAGGGTCACGTCTCTGTGCTCTGAATAACACTGAACAAATGTCTACACAACTGAGTACCCTTAATGTGGTTTGAAAATATAAATATGGTTTGTTTGAAGTAAAAAGGCACTGCATGCAAATGGTTGTTTGGGTGCTTTGGCTTGAAGTTGAAAGGCACTTCTTACAGCTAATGGTGGCTTCGGTGCTTTGGCTTGAAGTTGAAATGCACTATTTACTGCAAAAGGTGGTTTGGGAGATTTGGTTTTAAGTTGAAAGGCACTACTTACTGCAAATGGTGGCTTGGGTGCTTTGGCTCGAGGTTGAAAGGCACTACGTTCTGCAAATGGTGGCTTGGGAGCTTTGGTTTAAAGTTGAAAGGCACTACTTACTGCAAATGGTGGCTAGAGAGCTTTGGCTTGGTTGAAAGGCACTTCTTACTGTAAATGGTGGCTTGGGTGCTTTGGCTTGAAGTTGAAAGGCACTACTTACTGCAAATGGTGGCTTGGGTGCTTTGGCTTGAAGCTGAAAGGCACTACTTACAGCAAATGGTGGCTTGGGTGCTTTGGCTTGCAGTTGAAAGGCACTACTTACTGCAAATGATGGCGGGTGATTTGGCTTGAAGTTGAAAGGCACTTTTTACTGCAAATGGTGGCTTGGGTGCTTTGGCTTGAAGTTGAAAGGCACTACTTACTGCAAATGGTGGCTTGGGTGCTTTGGCTTGAAGCTGAAAGGCACTACTTACTGCAAATGGTGGCTTGGGTGCTTTGGCTTGCAGTTGAAAGGCACTACTTACTGCAAATGGTGGCTTGGGTGCTTTGGCTTGAAGCTGAAAGGCACTACTTACTGCAAATAGTGGCTTGGGTGCTTTGGCTTGCAGTTGAAAGGCACTACTTACTGCAAATGATTGCTTGGGTGATTTGGCTTGAAGTTGAAAGGCACTTCTTACTGCAAATGGTGGCTTGGGTGCTTTGGCTTGAAGTTGAAAGGCACTACTTACTGCAAATGGTGCTTTGGCTTGAAGCTGAAAGGCACTACTTACTGCAAATGGTGGCTTGGGTGCTTTGGCTTGAAATTGAAAGGCACTACCTACTGCAAATGGTGGCTTGGGTGCTTTGGCTTGAAGTTGGAATGCACTACTTACTGTAAATGGTGGCTTGGGTGTTTTGGCTTGAAGTTGAAATGCACTACTTACTGTAAATGGTGGCTTGGGTGTTTTGGCTTGAGGTTGAAAGGCACTAACTGCAAATGGTGGCTTGGGTGCTTTGGCTTGAGGTTGAAAGGCACTACTTACTGCAAATGGTGGCTTGGGTGCTTTGCTTGAATTTGATAGGCACTACTTACTGCAAATGGTGGCTTGGGAGCTTTGGCTTGAAGTTGAAAGGCACTACTTACTGCAAATGGTGGCATGAAGTTGAAAGGCACTACTTGCTGCAAATGGTGGCTTGGGTGCTTTAGCTTGAAGTTGAAAGGCACTACTTACTGCAAATGGTGGCTTGGGTGCTTTGGCTTGAAGTTGAAAGGCACTACTTACTGCAAATGGTGGCTTGGGTGCTTTGGCTTAAAGTTGAAAGGCACTACTTAATGCAAATGGTGGCTTGGGTGCTCTGGCTTGAAGTTGAAAGTCACTACTTACTGCAAATGGTGGCTTGGGTGCTTTGCTTGAAGTTGAAGGCACTACTTACTGCAAATGGTGGCATGGGTGCATTGGTTTGAGGTTGAAAGGCACTACTTACTGCAAATGGTGGCTTGGGTGCTTTGGTTGAAGTTGAAAGGCACCACTTACTGCAAATGATGGCTTAGGTGCGTTGGCTTGAAGTTGAAAGGCACTACTTACTGCAAATAGTGGCCTGGGAGCTTTGGCTTGAAGTTGAAAGGCACTACATACTGCAAATGTTTGCGGGTGATTTGCTTGAAGTTGAAAGGCACTGCTTACTGCACATGGTGGCTTGGGTGCTTTGGCTTGAAGTTGAAAGGCACTAATTCCTGCAAATGGTGGCAGGTGATTTGGCTTGAAGCTGAAAGGCTCTAATTACTGCAAATGGTGGCATGAAGTTGAAAGGCACTACTTACTGCAAATGGTGGCTTGGGTGCTTTGGCTTGAAGCTGAAAGGCACTACTTACGGCAAATGGTGGCTTGGGTGCTTTGGCTTGCAGTTGAAAGGCACTACTTACTGCAAATGATGGCTTGTGTGATTTGGCTTGAAGTTGAAAGGCACTTCTTACTGCAAATGGTGGCTTGGGTGCTTTGGCTTGAAGTTGAAAGGCACTACTTACTGCAAATGGCGGCTTGGGTGCTTTGGCTTGAAGCTGAAAGGCACTACTTACTGCAAATGGTGGCTTGGGTGCTTTGGCTTGCAGTTGAAAGGCACTACTTACTGCAAATTATGGCTTGGGTGATTTGGCTTGAAGTTGAAAGGCACTTCTTACTGCAAATGGTGGCTTGGGTGCTTTGGCTTGAAGCTGAAAGGCACTACTTACTGCAAATGGTGGCTTGGGTGCTTTGGCTTGAAGCTGAAAGGCACTACTTACTGCAAATGTTGGCTTGGGTGCTTTGGCTTGCAGTTGAAAGGCACTACTTACTGCAAATGATGGCTTGGGTGATTTGGCTTGAAGTTGAAAGGCACTTCTTACTGCAAATGGTGGCTTGGGTGCTTTGGCTTGAAGTTGAAAGGCACTACTTACTGCAAATGGTGGCTTGGGTGCTTTGGCTTGAAGCTGAAAGGCACTACTTACTGCAAATGGTGGCTTGGGTGCTTTGGCTTGCAGTTGAAAGGCACTTCTTACTGCAAATGGTGGCTTGGGTGCTTTGGCTTGAAGTTGAAAGGCACTACTTACTGCAAATGGTGGCTTGGGTGCTTTGGCTTGAAGCTGAAAGGCACTACTTACTGCAAATGGTGGCTTGGGTGCTTTGGCTTGAAGTTGAAAGGCGCTACTTACTGCAAATGATGGCTTGGGTGATTTGGCTTGAAGTTGAAAGGCACTTCTTACTGCAAATGGTGGCTTGGGTGCTTTGGTTTGAAGTTGAAAGGCACTACTTACTGCAAGTGGTGGCTTGGGTGCTTTGGCTTGAAATTGAAAGGCACTACCTACTGCAAATGGTGGCTTGGGTGCTTTGGCTTGAAGTTGAAATGCACTACTTACTGTAAATGGTGGCTTGGGTGTTTTGGCTTGAAGTTGAAAGACACTAACTGCAAATGGTGGCTTGGGTGCTTTGGCTTGAGGTTGAAAGGCACTAACTGCAAATGGTGGCTTGGGTGCTTTGGCTTGAGGTTGAAAGGCACTACTTACTGCAAATGGTGGCTTGGGTGCTTTGCTTGAATTTGATAGGCACTACTTACTGCAAATGGTGGCTTGGGAGCTTTGGCTTGAAGTTGAAAGGCACTACTTACTGAAAATGGTGGCATGAAGTTGAAAGGCACTACTTGCTGCAAATGGTGGCTTGGGTGCTTTAGCTTGAAGTTGAAAGGCACTACTTACTGCAAATGGTGGCTTGGGTGCTTTGCTTGAAGTTGAAAGGCACTACTTACTGCAAATGGTGGCATGGGTGCATTGGTTTGAGGTTGAAAGGCACTGCTTACTGCAAATGGTGGCTTGGGTGCTTTGCTTGAAGTTGAAAGGCACCACTTACTGCAAATGATGGCTTAGGTGCGTTGGCTTGAAGTTGAAAGGCACTACTTACTGCAAATAGTGGCCTGGGAGCTTTGGCTTGAAGTTGAAAGGCACTAATTACTGCAAATGTTTGCGGGTGATTTGCTTGAAGTTGAAAGGCACTACTTACTGCACATGGTGGCTTGGGTGCTTTGGCTTGAAGTTGAAAGGCACTAATTACTGCAAATGGTGGCAGGTGATTTGGCTTGAAGTTGAAAGGCTCTAATTACTGCAAATGGTGGCATGATGTTGAAAGGCACTGCTTACTGCAAATGGTGGCTTGGGTGCTTTGGCTTGAGGTTGAAAGGCACTTCTTACTGCAAATGGTGGCTTGGGAGCTTTGGCTTGAAGTTTAAAAAAATCACCATTTTCTCAACTGCACCCGCTGGAGGGAGGCAGGGAGGGGGACTATAAATACCAGGAAGTGGTGTGCCTCCCTCAGTCTCTGCAAGATGGATGAAGCCAAGGGTCACGTCTCTGTGCTCTGAATAACACTGAACAAATGTCTACACAACTGAGTACCCTTAATGTGGTTTGAAAATCTAAATATGGTTTGTTTGAAGTAAAAAGGCACTGCATGCAAATGGTTGTTTGGGTGCTTTGGCTTGAAGTTGAAAGGCACTTCTTACAGCTAATGGTGGCTTCGGTGCTTTGGCTTGAAGTTGAAATGCAATATTTACTGCAAAAGGTGGTTTGGGAGATTTGGTTTTAAGTTGAAAGGCACTACTTACTGCAAATGGTGGCTTGGGTGCTTTGGCTCGAGGTTGAAAGGCACTACATTCTGCAAATGGTGGCTTGGGTGCTTGGCTTGAAGTTGAAAGGCACTACTTACTGCAAATGGTGGCTTGGGTGCTTTGGCTTGAAGCTGAAAGGCACTACTTACTGCAAATGGTGGCTTGGGTGCTTTGGCTTGAAATTGAAAGGCACTACCTACTGCAAATGGTGGCTTGGGTGCTTTGGCTTGAAGTTGAAATGCACTACTTACTGTAAATGGTGGCTTGGGTGTTTTGGCTTGAAGTTGAAAGGCACTAACTGCAAATGGTGGCTTGGGTGCTTTGGCTTGAGGTTGAAAGGCACTACTTACTGCAAATGGTGGCTTGGGTGCTTTGCTTGAATTTGATAGGCATTACTTACTGCAAATGGTGGCTTGGGTGCTTTGGCTTGAAGTTGAAAGGCACTACTTACTGCAAATAGCAGCTTGGGTGCTTTGGCTTGAAGTTAAAAGGCACTACTGCAAATGCACTTACTTCCTGTTTTCACTGTATATTGATTTAAGATAAAATGCTACCACTTACGGCTGTGATTTTTGGCCATCTTACTAAGTCCCCCCCCGCTGAGCAGGTGCAGAGAATTCTTCCCATCAATGAAAAATAAAAGTGTTATTAGTGTTTAAATTTTTTTGAGAATCTCTCTCCTGTCAATCACGCCCTGATAGCCACACCTTTTCCGGTGGGAGGGGGAGGGGTTATAAAACCTGGAAGTGTGGGTGTGGCTCAGTCTCTGCATGATGGGGGAGGCTGACGTCATGACTCTGTCTGAGCTGTGAATCAACTGAACACACTGAATGTCTACTGAACTGTGAGTTTGGTGTTTTGTGTGGTTTTATGGTGGTTTCACCCTGCATGAAATGGTATGAAGCTGCATTTGAATTTGGTGGCCTTCGACCCTGCTTGAAGTGGAATGAAACTGCACTGAATTTGGTGGCCTTGCACCCTGCTGAAAGTGGTATGAATCTGCACTGAATTTGGTGGCCTTGCACCCTGCTGAAAGTGGTATGAATCTGCACTTGAATTTGGTGGCCATGGATCCAGCTTGAAGTGGTATGAAACTGCACTTGAATTCGGTGGCCTTGCACCCTGCTTGAAGTGGTTGGAAACTGCACTTGAATTTGGTGGCCTTGCACCCTGCTTGTAATGGAATTTCAAGGAATAGTCATGAGTCAACTGCCAGCCCACCAGCCATGGTTTAGCTGCCAGCAGATCAGGCTTGAGGGACTGAGCTGCCACCCCAAGAACCCATACCAGCACTCCAGAAAGCCCCCCCCACTGGCCACCAATATTGGAATTGGTGGAGAGGAGGAATATTGCGTCGGAGGACCAGCCCTCCCGTGTGAACATGGGACCCAACGGGTCCCACTTAGTCTAGTAATCTTATATGTTTCAGGTCGAAATCAGGGGGGAAGAAAACTAGAGGTATGAAAAGGTTCATAACAAATCAGAGCTGGCACTGGTGACCAAAGAAAGGCAGAGCCCACAATGGTTCATTGTTGGATGTGGAACGAAGGGATTTCTGGTCATAGAGCCGGAGAGCTGGAGGAATCAGAGAGGGGGAGCAGTGAGAGAGGGTGCTGCAAATCTCCCGTTGGACTGAGGAGGAGAACTTCTTCAAAGAAGGCATTCCCTGAGGAGATTTTGCAGTGGAGCAGACCGAATATGTAGGAGACATGTATCAGATCAGCTGACTCCAGCTGTTTTGTAAATCTGTTGGCATCTGGTGAGTTTGCACATGACAATCAAAGCCAATGTGGATAAAGTGGGAAAGTTAATAGGATAATTGAACAGATATACTGATTTGATAAATATAGGTTATGATTTGCTGCTCTGAACACAACTAGCAATCAAACCAAACGTGCTGTATTCTGTCCTCCAACTAATTTGCACATCATTTAATGTAAAATCTGCCATTGACCTGTGCAATATGGCAATGCTTAAAACAATATTCATCTAAAATTTTCAATGGAAATTTATTTATTTTTTTAAAGTGTCTTGATGATTTGATTTATAAAAATGAAAATGTAAATGTAGCAAGGTATCTATAATTGTCAGCATGTGCACAACCTGCTTTTATATTGCTGATAATGACTTTTGAAAAGATATCCTGCTTCATTTTCTCGTCAATTTAGTTCTATTATTCAGCTGGGTTGTTTCACTGATGTGCCGTAGTTGCTGAATCTGAAGAAGAATTGAGCCAGTTTAAATCCAAGCTTTCCCTTAACATCTTGAGCTGCCGGCCGCTGAGGTGAAGGTCAAGAGAGGGAGAGGTGGGGATCCTGTGCTTGAAGACACTGTTAGGCCGACCGAGGCTTTCCCACTCAATGGGGATGGGCTGGTCTCGGTTCGGAAGTATCATCTGCATAGGCAGTCTCTTGGAGTCTAGAATTTGCTTTTACCATTTCTGTTCTAGGGGTTTTGAGGTGGGTAGATGCTTCAAAAATTTGCACACTCCTTCTGCCATTCACGTAGGTTTATTATGAGCCACCAGAGCATGGGTCTGAGTTTCTCAGTGTCATCCCAAAGATCCCTTCTCTATTTAGATCCAAGGACTGTCAGTAGATAGACACAAAAAGCTGGAGTAACTCAGTGGGTCAGACAGCATCTCAGGAGTAAAAGAAGGGGTGACGTTTCGGGTCGCGACCCTTCTTCAGACTGTCAGTGGAAATGACATTCTCCAGCCATTTCTTATGTCCAGCTGGTAACCTCTTGCTGTGAAGGAGCTCAGACAAAAAATGTCAGGCATGCCATCTACATGGCCTTCCCCTTGAAGCTGACTGACTGTATTTTGGGCGCCAATGCTGGGGATGTTGGTCTAGGAGAGGGTGCGGATGTTGATTTGCGTATCTTGACATTTGATTTGGAGGACTTTGTAGAGTGTTTATATCTTTTTGTCTTACCTCTGCTTGGAGGTGCTGAAGTGGGCAGTCCATGTCTCAGAAATGTACGGGAGCGTAGTAATGACTCCAAGTTCAAACCTTTCCCTAAGTCATGGAATCATCAGCTGCCTTCACTTAGGTTGAAAACCTTCAGCAGCATTTAAAATGTGACTGTCTCCACTGCGATAGCTGGTGTGGGTAGCAAGCTGAATCATAATCTGTGGTGAATTTGAGACCAATGGATTAAAAACACACAGAACACCTTACACTCATTGTGTGAGCCCTCTATCCTACCTGGTGCATTGTTTACCTTTCAGCGACAGTACAAGGGTTGATTCCTGGTCTGCGCTGTTCATAACATGGCATCTACACTGAGCACTTGACATAATTGGTTGCAGAATGTGAGAGTCATGAAGGAAAAATTGTACCCAGAATGTTGTTGCAAATGGAATTACACCTTCTGAAATGATAGTGTATGCGTATAACTTTCACAAGCGTTTTAGATCAAAATAAATGTTAAAAAAATTAGCAAGGCTACAGGGCGGCATGTTGGCGCAGTGGTAGAGTTGCTGCCTTACAACGCCAGGGACCCGGGTTCGATCTTGACTGTGGGTGCTGCCTGTACGGAGTATGTACGTTCTCCCCGTAATCTGAGTGGGTTTTTTCCAGGTGCTCCAGTTTCATCCCACATTCCAAAGATGAGCAGGTTTGTAGGTTAATTGGCTTCTGTAAGAATTGTAAATTGTCGCCAACTTTGTAGGATAGTGCTGATGTATGGAGATTGCTGGTCAGCAGAGACTCGGTGGGCCGAAGGGCCTGTTTCTGTGCTGTATCTCTAAACTAAACTAAAGAGAAGAGCTTGGAAATGAAACAAATTGGTTTGTATACTCAAGCAAAGCAAGAATTTCATTGTCCTATACAGGGACACATGACAATAAACTCACTTGAACTTGAAATTCTGACCTAAGCTTTGTGGACCAAATAGACACCTTGTAGCTATATATTTTTTTAAATTCTGTAATTAATCCAAATCAGGATATCGTTAGTTACAAAGCAGTTGCTTTCAATTCTGCTAGCTAGGGGTGATCTGGAGTAAATCAAGCCCTTAGCCTCCTCTATTATTTTCATTGGAAGGTGCAGACGTTCAGATGCAAGGGAAATTGATCTAAAATTCACCACAAACTGGGCTGTGAAAGCTTTCAGCAAAATACTTACTGGTTTATAATGCAAGCTCACACTTAAGTAAGGTATTAAATGGCTATCTGTTCGCATGGAACAACACCCCTGAGATGTAAAACAAATGTTACATTATCACTAATGCAGGTTTACTGTGGAGGTTCTGCAATGTTCCCTCTGTTCTGTTCAGAGATTTTGCAAGAATCAATAATATGATGTGTTAGAGATATTTGTATTTTCTCATATGACTTCTCAAAATAATTTTAATGGTTATTATATGAACATTAACACGCTGAACAATTTCACTTCAAACAATTTGCGGAGGGTTAGAAGTCAAGACTGATATATTAAATGGATGCTTTTATTAATTGCAAAGCATAGTGAAACGTGTGTAATATGCCAGAAAAATAAATTTATACAGCTTGGTGTTCAGGAGAAGCTTCATTGCCAGGTTTTGATGAGAAATCTGTTGAAGGCACATGTGCTAAAAGTCAATGATCTTACAGAGGGAATTTGGTGGAATCGTTACAGCTTGGAACAGGATTCTAATGTTCTGAATCACTGGCTTTTTCCCGATATTTCTATTCAGATCAAAAGGAGAATAAAATTAGGAACAAAGAACTGCAGATGTTGGTTTATGCCAAAGATAGACATAAAGTGCTGGAGTAAGGATGCATCTATGGGGAAAAAGGATGGGTGACATTTAGGGTCAGGACCTTTCAGCGATGGAGGAAGAGTTAGATAGAAATCTTAGGGTTAATGTAATCAAGTGATATGGGGAGAAAGCAGGAGCGGGGGCACTGATTTTGGATGATCAGCCATGATCATATTATAACCATATAACCATATAACAATTACAGCACGGAAACAGGCCATCTCGACCCCTCTAGTCCGTGCCGAACACATAATCTCCCCTAGTCCCATATACCTGCGCTCAGACCATAACCCTCCATTCCTTTCCCATCCATATAACTATCCAATTTATTTTTAAATGATAAAAACGAACCTGCCTCCACCACCTTCACTGGAAGCTCATTCCACACAGCTACCACTCTCTGAGTAAAGAAGTTCCCCCTCATGTTACCCCTAAACTTCAGTCCCTTCATTCTCAAGTCATGTCCCCTTGTTTGAATCTTCCCTACTCTCAGTGGGAAAAGCTTTTCCACGTCAACTCTGTCTATCCCTCTCATCATTTTAAAAACCTCTATCAAGTCCCCCCTTAACCTTCTGCGCTCCAAAGAATAAAGCCCTAACTTGTTCAACCTTTCTCTGTAACTTAGTTGCTGAAACCCAGGCAACATTCTAGTAAATCTCCTCTGTACTCTCTCTATTTTGTTGACATCCTTCCTATAATTAGGCGACCAAAATTGTACACCATACTCCAGAATTGGCCTCACCAATGCCTTGTACAATTTTAACATTACATCCCAACTTCTATACTCAATGCTCTGATTTATAAAGGCCAGCACACCAAAAGCTTTCTTTACCACCCTATCTACATGAGATTCCACTTTCATGGAACTGTGCACAGTTATTCCCAGATCCCTCTGTTCACCTACATTCTTCAATTCCCTACCATTTACCATGTACGTCCTATTTTGATTTGTCCTGCCAAGATGTAGCACCTCACACTTATCAGCATTAAACTCCATCTGCCATCTTTCAGCCCACTCTTCCAACTGGCATAAATCTCTCTGTAGACTTTGAAACTCTACTTCATTACCCGCAACCCCACCTATCTTAGTATCATCTGCATACTTACTAATCCAATTTACCACACCATCGTCCAGATCATTGATGTACATGACAAACAACAGTGGACCCAACACAGATCCCTGTGGCACCCCACTCATCACTGGCCTCCAACCTGACAAACAACCATCCACCATTACTCTCTGGCATCTCCCATTCAGCCACTGTTTAATCCATTTTGCTACTCCACCATTAATACCCAACCATTGAACCTTCTTAACCAACCTTCCATGAGGAACCTTGTCAAAGGCCTTACTGAAGTCCATATACACAACATCCACTGCTTTACCCTCATCAATTTCCCGAGTAACATCTTCAAAAAATTCAAGAAGATTAGTTAAACATGACCTTCCAGGCACAAATCCATGTTGACTGTTCCTAATCAGACCCTGTTTATCCAGATGCTTATATATATTATCTCTAAGTATTCTTTCCATTAATTTGCCCACCACTGACGTCAAACTAACAGGTCTATAATTGCTAGGTTTACTCTTAGACCCCTTTTTAAACAATGGAACAACATGCGCAGTACGCCAATCCTCCGGCACTATTCCCGTTTCTAATGACATTTGAAATATTTCTGCCATAGGCCCTGCTATTTCTACACTAACTTCCCTCAATGTCCTAGGGAATATCCTGTCCGGACCTGGAGACTTATCCACTTTTATATTTCTCAAAAGTGTCAGTACTTCCTCTTCTTTGATCCCCATAGTTTCCATAGCTACTCTACTTGTTTCCCTTACCTCACATAATTCAATATCCTTCTCCTTGGTGAATACCGAAGAAAAGAAACTGTTCAATATCTCCCCCATCTCTTTTGGCTCTGCAGATAGTTGGCCACTCTGACTCTCCAATGGACCAATTTTATCCCTCGTTATCCTTTTGCTATTAATATAGCGGTAGAAACCCTTCGGATTTACTTTTACCTTACTTGCCAAAGCAACCTCATATCTTCTTTTAGCTTTTCTAATTTCTTTCTTAAGATTCTTTTTACATTCTTTATACTCCTCAATTACCTCATTTACTCCATGCTGCCTATAACTATTGTAGATCTCCCTCTTTTTCCGAACCAAGTGTCCAATTTCCCTTGAAAACCATGGCTCTTTACAATTTTTACGATTTCCTTTCAACTGAACAGGGACATAAAGATTCTGTACTCTTAAAATTTCACCTTTAAATGTACTCCATTTCTCTTCCACATCTTTCCCATAAAACAAACTGTCCCAATTTACTCCTTTTAAATCCTTTCGCATCTCCTCAAATTTAGCCTTTCTCCAATCAAAAATCTCAACCCTAGGTCCAGTTTTGTCCCTCTCCATGGCAGAATGGCAGTGCTGGCTCGAAGGGCCGAATGACCTACTCCTGCACCTGATTTCTATGTTTCTAAGACCCTGCAGGAACCTGGATCGGGAGCCGCTCCAGTAGACCGGGAGCGCGGGCGAAGTGGAATTTGGACTGTAGAAATGGCGGCAAAACATGGCGGTGCTTGCATGTGTAAATAGGTAGCAATGCTACAACATTTTGAGATTTTAAAAATCAAGTCTGCAATTTATCCCATCAGATAAAGCATAAAAAGAAGTTTAATTTGACACCTAATTCACTTTTATATCTCAAGTATTAAAAAAGTTATGGCCATTTTCATACTCGGAAATTAGCATCTTGTTCCCTATTGATTTTCTATGGACATAACAAAAAAGCTGTGATCGTGGACAGTCAAAAGCCCATAACTTTCTTAAAAATTAAGAGAACTAAATGAAATTTTCAGTTATCATAGATTGAAGCATTCTGAAACAAATATAAAATAATCTTACTTGGATGACCTGAAATTAAAGCATATAATTAGTTAGTTACCCAATTGTAGCTAATTCCAAACTTCAATTACTAGATCTAAACATCTATCCATTTCTTAAGAAAAGATTAACATTTTTAAATAGCATGTGTCCAAATAATATTCACAAAGAATTCACAATAAAACATGATTTTTAAATCTCATTTACATTAATTTATAGGCCAAATGGAAGGAATTTAGTGTTCAATTGCTGTAAATTAATGGCCATTTAAATCAGCTTTCCCTGTGTTCACATTGCGGTAGATTTGTGCCCCCAAATGCCCAGAAAAATACTGCGGGCTATAATGGACCCCAAATTAGCTACTCGCAACATTAAATTTTGTATAAAGGGATCTTAAGAAGCCCGTTTTAACGTAAAAATAAACAACCTACCTTCCGTTGTCCCCTGTATGAGTTCCGGCCCGTTGTCGGCGGTCGGGGGTTTAGAGGTTAATTTTTAACCTACTATAACAAGTAAATAAATCCCTTAAAACTAAAAATAGCTCAAGCGATGGAATCTTCCAGCGATTTTTCATTAATAATTAACTAGGCTGAACATCCTCGATTTGAACAGCCTAGGGAAAATCGCGTTTTAAACCCGCCCCCCTCTAAACGGCGCCAAAATCGCGCACACGGGCTAGGACAGATTTTCAGCGACGCTTCAGGTACGTTTTACAACATACCTAAAATATGCAAAAATAATTTCACTGTGCATATAATTGCACAGTGAAATAATTGCACATGTGACAGATTATTGAACCTTCAGACTGAGCCCCTTCCTCAGTCAGAACGGTCTGATTCTATCATTGAATTGAATTGAATTGAATGTGTCTATCTTTGAAATAAAATTAGTTGCCTTGTAAAATGGACTGTTTACCAAATTCTACCAATTTTTCATCATGGAGGTGAGGTTAAAATTACCCATAATTTCTAAAAACAAAACCCAACAGAACAATGTAAATCTTACAGCTGGAGTTGCAAAGCGCCCAAACAATGTCCTTGAATTGATGTAAATGCAGTAGAGGTTACAAGCTCTCTCTAACCTGCCTGTGTCTGCTCTGCTCTGGACTTGTTTGGTTTATCCTCGACATTCAAGTCAATTGCCCCATCAGTCACATTGTTACTGAGTTTTCAACTTCCTCCCCCCCCCCCCCACCACTGCCACATTAGTTTAAGCCCTCCTGAGCAGCGTGAGCAAATTTAGTTACGATTAGTTTTTAGTTTAGAGATTTAGTGCAGAAACAGACCCTTCGGCCCACAGGGTCTGCGCTGACCAGTGATCCCTGTACATTAGCACTACCCTACACGCCAGGGACAATTTACAGTCTATACTGACAAACCTGCACGTCTTTAGAGATATTAGGTCTCCTTCCCCAGTTTAAATGCAACCACCCTTCTAGTGCTGGTCCCACCTACTCCAGAAGTGAACCAAATGCTCCACGTCCCTCCCTCCTGTACCAGGTCTTTGGCCACACACTTATCTGTACCTTAGTCCTGGTTTTATCCTTGCTAGTATGTGGGACGAATCCCAAGATTATGACACTAGAAGATTGCGACCTGATTCTCTGCCCACACTCTAATAAGGATGCCATTTGCCGTGAAGGGTAAAACTCATTTGAGCCTTTATCCAATACATTCCTTCCAAGAAAGAGACTAAATGCTGGAGCAACTCAGGCAACATCTATGGAGAGAAGGAATCGGTGACGTTTCGGGTCGTGACCCTTCTTCACCATTCCTTCTCTTCAGAGATGCTGCCTGTCCTGCTAAGTTACCCCGGCATTTTGTGTCTATCTTCGGTTTAAACCAGCATCTGCTGTTCCTTCCTACACATTCCTTCCAAGCTTCTGTCGAGAGTAGCATGAATGTGACTGCCTAACCTTCAGTGTGTGCTCTTGCATCTCTCATCCTGCATCTCACTGACGAATTGTTTGTCAGTGCCAGCAGATTCATCAGATTCCCCTTTAGAAAAGGCTCCAATTCTACGACAGGGGAGGAATCCCCAGCATGCAGGCATCGCTGACTGTGCTCATACAGCCTTTGTCCTTCACCCCGATGCCCCTCACTTCTCGAACAGAGGAGGTCCACTCGTCAATGAATGCATAGTCAGTCTGTGACCATAGGAACACAATTAAGCACATGAATGCTCGTTACCCTGGCAGCTCCTTCGTCCTCCTGTCATCAATGGAGTGGCATTCTTTAAAGGGATGCAAAGACAATGGTCGTGCTGCTGTACATGGAAGAATAGTGTATGCTGCAGCTGCGGCTGATGCCACCACTGCTTAGCCACAAAGAGGTTCTGGAAAGATGTATATTCTATCAGTGTAGTCAAACTCTTACTCCATGTGACCAAGCAATTACTCATGGTTCAAGGGGGCCTGCAGTGTCAGCTGTGGATATGGCAGCACCCTCACCTTTGAGCCCAAAAGGTTGTAGGTTTGACTTCCACTCTTGCGACTGAGGAACACGTACGGAGCTGTCAGTTCGTCGGGGGCTGGGGGCTGTTGGATTAGACATTAAACCGCGGCCTAGTGTTCCCTATCATTCAGTCAGAGAAAATTAGTTCCATGACTTTTACGGTGAAGAGGAAAAGATTTAACAGGAATCTGAAGGGTAACCTTTTCACACAAAGGGTGGTGGGTGTATGGTATGAGCTGTCAGAGGAGGTAGTCGAGACAGGGACTATCACAACGTTTTAGAAAAAATTACTCGGGTACATGGAAAGGACAGGTTTAGAGTGATATGGGCCAAATGGAGGCAGTTGGGGCTACTGTAGATGGGACGTGTTGGACGGTGTGGGCAAGTTAGGGCAAAGGGCCTGGTTCCATGCTGTAAAACTCTAAGATTCTATAACTTGGAGAAAACCCAGAATGTTTTTTCTTTCTGGCCAACATTTATTCCTCTACCAATGCCTGCAAACAATTTATTTGCCACCATTCACTGAATACTGCTATGTAAAAATTGGCCTCTATATTTCCTTATACTGTAGCAATGACTGTTCAAATGAAAAATTCCTTTCTCCTTTCTTCTGTTCAATAGATAACATCGTCTGAATGGAGAAAGCAACCTGGAATATATTTTCTGATTCCATTGATATGAATATGCTTTATAATGAAATGGATTCCACGTGAAGATTAAGCAAAAGGGATCTGTACGAAATGTATATTTCAGAGCATTTTAATAATGCATCCTTTCCCTTCCTGGGATCGATATTAAGCCTGCAAGCTTATCGACAGGGGTGACCTCCATCAGTTACTGTTGGCTGCCTGGATCCATGATTGCCAGGAACCATGGATGTGGAGTGGAGAGGTCAGTGGCACAGATATCAATTGCTTGAGTAAAGGAGCTCACACTATGACAGGTGAAATGAGCAGACAACAATAAGAAGATCGCTTGATTGATGGAACTGATCAGGAATGAACAAAGCAACTTGCAGCCATGCTGATCCGAGTGAGTTGTGTGCAGTGGATCAGTCACTGCCATATTGATCAACTGATCAATCAGACATTAAGTAGCTTTGAGTAGCTGAAAGGGTTTAGCTGCAACGTATAAGCAGAAAATTAATACTGTATTACAGATGTAAAGGAAAGAGGGATGGATGCTTATATTATTATTTTCTCAAAAAAATGAAAACGTGGCACAGAAATATGTCGAGTCCAAACTTGAAGAATTTCTTCTGACATGCTGAACAATGATACACAGGGACTGAGCTCACTTATGTGAGGGGGTTCAATTAACACCAGCTGAAACTGGTGTAGGATACTTGGATTGGGTATGTTAACCCTCCAAATGCCATGAATGAATCTGTTTATAGCTGCGTCCAATTGATTCCTATAACAATGCACACACTCACTTTACCATGTGAGGGCCACTGAACAATCATCAGGAATCAGACTTGTTTCATTCTTCTTATTATCCTAGGACAGAGAAATCCGTTTATAATGCAACTAAAAATAAATAGTTTTGTTTTAGTTTAGTCTAGTTTTTAGTTTAGAGATACAGCGCGGAAACAGACCCTTCGGCCCACCGAGTCCGCACCGACCAGCGATCCCCGCCCATTAACACTACCCTACACACACTAGGGACATTTGACATTTATACCAAGTCAATTAACCTATAAACCTGTACGTCTTTGGAGTGTGGGAGGAAACCCACGGAGAAAATGTACAAACTCCGTACAGACAGCGCCCGTAGTCGGGATTGAACCCTGGTCCTTGGAACTGTAAGGCAGCAGCTCTGCCGCTGTGCCACCGTGTCACCCCTTTCTAGCACCTTCAATGAGTTTAGGAAATAACAGCCCTTTCTTAGCCAATGCAATATTTAGGCAGTGGAGTAGGACAAAGCAGTATGGAAAATTCAGGAGCTAATTTGTGATCAGTGGAGACCGCAAACGTTAATGAATTGAATAAACAGATAATCTGGTTTACATGCTGGTTAATCTACTCAAATTAGCGATCTCAACAAAGCATGAGGCTGCTCTAGTCTGCACAGCGGACCATCACACAGTCACCATATTTACTCACATGGGCGCTGCTAAAACATTGACACAACAAATCACTATTTAAAACCACAATACTTCTTTGTAACATGCAATTTGAAAAGAGTCAGGTTGATAGAAACCCATTTCATTCTCCCTTTGCCGACAGATGCTTTGCTGCTTCTGCTACTTGATATAATTTGTTGATGGGGACAGATGCTGCATTTAATTTCTCACACAAACAGGCTACTCCTTCAAGATTCTGCTCCCTCGGGGTTCACAGAAGAGGTCTCAAGAAGTGAGTAATGCCCTTTGACTCCCAATTAAAACGGAGTGAGATATGGAGCCTTTGTTAAGGATCCATAGTGAGGACTGAGGACAATTTTTCTGCAGCGTGCAGCAGTGGGGGAACAGCAGCAGGACAACCTTCAGTTTGAGTTTGTGAGTTTGTGAGGAGGAAACCATACCAAATGCACAAATCCTCTCAACAAATTAAAACTAATTCCAGGCACTGAAAATTATTGAGAAACACTTAGAAGAGTCTGTGAATGTAATTAAATGTGCCCTTCAGCTGATTCATAATATGCTACATAACTCAATTTAATGAAATTGTAAATCAATAAATTCAATTTCCCTAATTACCTAAAGTTTAAAGTGGCTTATTAATTTAGATTTAGTTAGCCTCATTGTTGTGGGCTAAAAGGATGCTCAGCAATGCCTCATTGTGCGGAAACTAATGTCTGAGATTGAGCACAACCTCTCTAAATCATCCTCCCAATAACTATAAAGGCTACTTTACTGGTATCCATGGACTTGCTATTTCAGTTCCTGGCATGTCATTTCACCTATCTCAGTGCATTGCTGCCGGTCTATTAAGCACTGGAACTGAATGCAGGACATCGGTTTAAGGTGAGGGGAGAAACATTGAATAGGAACCTGCGTGGTAACCTTTTCACACAAAGGGTGGTGGGTGTATGGAACGAGCTGCCAGAGGAGGTAGTTGAGGCAGGTATTATCGCAACATTTAAAAAACAATTAGTCAGGTACATGGATAGGACAGGTTTAGAGGGATATGGGCCAAACGCAGACAGGTGGGATGAGTGTCGATGGGACATTTTGGTCCGTGTGGGCGAGCTGCGCCAAAGGGCCTGTTTCCACGCTGTGGGGCTCAATGACTCTATGACAAATCAACAACACAGTTTATTAGCTAATTAACTGGAGGTTACCCATTCTGACCTTTACCTGCCTGAAAAACAGGGCCAAGTATGTAAGCTCATCTTTGAATGCCAAGGCAGATTCAATGCCACATTAGTTGCAACAGGTGGATAGATGCTTTGGGAAATTGTACTCTCCTTCTGCCATTCATGCTGGGTTTCTCTGAGCCACCAATATATGGGTTCAAGATTCACAGTGCCATCCTAAATACTCCGTCCCTAATTTGATCTGGGGACTGTCAGTAGCGATGCCACTCATTTTGAAGGAGCTTCTGAGAACATCCTACAACCATTTCCATTGTCCACTATGTAACCCTTTTCCGCTCCTAGAAAGCCTCTTCTGCGAGTGATGTATCCCTGTCACCTGAGCTACTTGGTTTCACCTTGTAGGAAGTGATGACATGCAAATCCTACCAGAGTTGCTGAACTTTTATGTCCCTAATTTAGTCCAGAAGTGTCTCTTTGCATTCTTGATGGCTTGCTGGAGACTGTACCTGGAATTCTTGACTGTTGCAGGATCACTTGACATCAGCACTGCAAATTTGATCCTGAGTGGATTGCGGGTCTCCTGGTTCATCCAAGGCTTCTGGTGAAGGATCATTTGGATAGGCTTGCTAGGAACATGCTCTTCAGATATTTTCTTCTAAGTTTGCTAATGACCATTCATTCAGGTTCCTTGCTGAGTCCTTGAACATCACCGAATCCACCAAGTCCAAGGGATCACAAAGTTGTTCTTCTGCCTCAATCCTTTTTGCTGGAGCTGCACTTTTTAGTTGCTGTCTTTAGGTTTTAGAAAAGCAGTATGGAAACAGGCCTTTGGCCCACTGAGTCCGTGCTGACCAACAATCACCCCATACATTTGTTTTATCCTACACTCTTGGGGCAATTTATAAAGCCAATCTGCAAACCTGCATGTCTTTGGAATGTCGGAGGAAACCAAAGCTTCCGCAGAAGTGGTCACAGGGAGAACGAGCAAACTCCATGCAGACAGTACCCATAGTCAGGATCGAATCCGGGTCACTGGCACTGTAAGGCAGCAACTCTACCGCTGCGCCACCATGCTGCTCTTAAAGGTCGTTAGGCACGAAGAAGGGACGCAACCAGGTGTGGTGAGGGATGGAGCTGATGATGGAGTAGCAGTGGTCAAGAGTCTTTGGGCCTCTGGTTGCTGCAGGAGACGTGCTGATGGTAGTTTGGAAGTGTCTTTTACAAGCTCATCTTGCCAAAGTGATTCTTGACTGCATCATAATGAAAGCCGATGAACCCTTTCTAGCATCCTCATTTATTGAACATACATTTATAGAGGGTGCAGGATGGGTGAGCGTTGCAGCAGCCACTTATGAACAAAGGCATGGTTGAGGTTTATTGCAGTAAGTCAGCTAAGGCATGGTTGGATATGGGCAACGTTATAACAGCAGAGGCAAGCTGTCTTAATGGGAAACACATGGAATCAGAGGCTCAGCTCGGGGGGCAAAAAAGTAGCCAAACCTCAACTAGCTATTTCATAAGTTCATATTGTTATTGTTGTATTGTTATTGTATTCAAATTTATTGTCATTGTCTCAGTTAGAGACAACAAAATGAATTTCCCTTACAGGCAGTATCATAAAAATAAATAAATAATAATAAATAATAAAACATATTAAAAATAAAATAGAATTTAAAAAAAAGCACAAACACTGAAAGTCCACGACACAACATAACACAATGGCACCAAGGTGACGAAGGCACCATAGTCCAGCCAGCCTTCCCTCCGTTCTTCCCAGTTGTTCACTCGTGGTCGAGGCCTTCCTAGCACCCGCAGTCGCCGCCCCGGGTGGCCCGATGTTCAGGCCCTCACGCCGGGCTGGTGGAACGCCGACGCCGAACCCCGACGGTGAACATCCTCCTCAGCGGCCCGGACCTCCAGATCAGCCGCCTCCCGCAGCCGGAGTCCGCAGCTCCCGAGTCCGCAGGCCGAGCCGGGCGGAGTCGCAGGACCCCGCGTTGTCTATCAGCGCCGCCCACATTGGGAGCCCGCAAACCGCAGCTCCATGATGTCGGTGCAGCAGGTCCAGCACTCCGGGCTCCAGACAGCGACCCCCGGTAAGGCATCGCCAGCCCCGCGATGTTTCAGCGCTGTCCCGCCGCTGCTGGAGCTCTGGTCGATCCCGGCAGGAAAGGCCGCGCCAATCCAGGTAGGCCGCTGGGGGGGGGGGGGCAAGGACGTGACTCGAATAATAGTCGCGTCCTCTCCAGGAAGTGACTGAAGGACGGTATCCCCCTTACCGTGCCCGCTTTCCCCACATAAAGACATTTAAAAAAACATCAAAAACACACTTTAACAAAAACAAAAAAAACAAAAAAACAAAAAGATACCGGGCTGTAGGTGGAGGCTGCTGGCACCAGCGCCACCAGAAGTACAATAAGTTACTAGACCAAGGGGAACCCATGATTGCGGGGGGGGGGGGGGGGGGGGGGGGTTTCAGCATCACACACACACGCACTAACCACCCCCACACACACTAACATCCCCTTGATATTATATATATTAATATTATTCATTTGGTCCTTTTACCCCATCCCCCGCCCAATCCACTCACGCATAGCCCCCAACTGCGCAGGCGCGGCTAGAGAGGAGGGTGGAGATGGAGGGGAGGGTGGTAGAGAGGGAGTCAGAGGGGTAGAGATTGAGGGGTGGGGGGGGGGAGGGGGTGTCACAGGGGAGGGCTGGTTTCTCAAACACAATATTCCACCACTCACCCATAGGTCCCAATATTCACCAATCCCTAGAGAGGGGGGGGGAGGGCAGAGAGGGAGGGGGGGCAGAGAGGGGGTGTAGAGAAGGAGGGAGGGGCAAAGAGAAGGGGGGGAAGAGAGGAAGTGGGGGCCGAGAGGGAGGGAGGGCAAGGGGTGGGGGGCAGAGAGGAAGGGCCCCCTCTCCTTCTTCTCCTCCCTCTCCTCCCCTCTCACCTCCCCCTCTCCACGCCTCTCACTACACCCCACTCCTCCCACTCTCCTCCAGCACTCTCCATCTCCCCCCCCCCCCTCCACCCCCTCTCTCCCACATCCCCTCTCCCCCCCACTCTATCTCTTTCTCTGGCCCAGGGAGGGGGTTGAGAGGGAGGGGGCGGGGGTAGAAGCAGCACCTACCCAGGTCACAGAGCTCTTTGCAACATCATCACTAGGGTGCTCCTCGGGTTATCTCGGGTTCCGTCAGAAAATCCGAGCCGAGGCGTGAGCGTACTTCATATTCAGCGGCTGGAAAGTCTCGGAAGTGCATTCGGAAGCCGTCGGGATCTGCAGAACAGAGCCCACTTGCTTGTTCTTTCTGCGTCTTTTGAAGAACTGGGGGGGAGGGCGGTGACGTCACTCCTGGAAAACAGTGCCCAGCCGGCAGCTCGTTGAAAATTGCGCAGCTTGCCGCGAGGAGCAAAGGCATTATGACGTCATCCAGCTCACTTCAGCACGTTAGATTTTTAAAATATGTCAGATTGCTGAACAATTTTAGTAAACAACTCGGGAAATAATGAATCCATTTTTCAGATGAGGGGATTTTTGAAATCATGAGTTAAATCTCTAACGGAATGTGTAAAAATTTCACTGTTACCACATTGGGTTTTCGAAGAGATGTGAATCAAAGAAAAAGTTCAAGCAAGCATCCCCACAAGTAAACATCCTAGATCAGAGGTTTATAATAATACTAGATCAAGTGCAGACCCGTTGGGTTTGTTCCCCCAATGTGCAGCTGCGGG